>NW_008684311.1:0-12564 GCF_000695815.1 Acanthisitta chloris
TCTTTCTCCTCATTGCTGGTTGCAATTACTACCCCACCCAACCTGCAGGTGTGCCTGGGATTGCCACAGCCTAAATGTAGGATCTTGCTCTTCATTTTGTTGAACTCCATGAGGTTTGCATTGTTCCACCTCTCAAGCCTGTCAAGGTCCCTCTGGATAATTCATCCCTTCCCTCCAGCTGTGACTGCCCCACACAGCTTAGTGTCATCTTCTGCTGAGGCTGCCCTCAATCCCACTGTCCTTGTCGCCAACAAAGATGCTGCACAGGATCGGCCCCCGCATCAACCCCTGAGGGACACCACATGTCACTGGCTCCACATGGACAATGAGTCGCTGACCATAACTCTCCATGTGCTACCATCCAGCCAGTTCTTTATCCACCCAGTGGTCCAGCCATCAAATCCATGTCACTTCAATTCAGAGACAAGGATGTCATGCCGGACAGTGTCAAATGCTTTGTGTAAGTCCAGGTAGATGATATCAGTTGCTCTGTCCCTGTCCACAAATACTCTGGCCCCATCATAGAAGGCCACCAAATCTGTCAGGCATGACTTGCCCCTGGTAAAACCATGTTGGTTATTACCAATCACCTCTTTACTTTTCATGTGCCTAAGCACAGCTTCCAGGAGAATTTGTTCCATGATCTTGTCAGGCACAGAGGTGAGACTGTCTGGTCTATGGTTCCCTGGTTCCTCTGCTTTCCCCTTTCATAAATGGGTGCTATGTTTCCCTTCTTCCAATCAACAGGGACTTCACCTGACTGTCACAACTTCTTGAAAATTAAAGATAGTGGCTTAGCAACTACATCCACCAGTTCCCTCAGGACCCAAGTACAAATCTCATCAGGACCCATGGACTTCAGTTTCCTGAGATGGTCTCGAACCTGATCTTCTTCTACAGTGAGTTTAGGGGTTTCATTCTCGCAGTCTGCGCCTTTGCAGTTCTTGGTCTGGTCAGAATGGCTATAGCACTTGCAGATGAAGAATGAGGAAAAGAAGTCATTAAGAATCATCAAAAGAAGTCATATTAGTCAGTCTTTTCTATATCCAGTGTAGTCAGTTCTCCTGTTTCCTTCTGGAGAGGGCCCGCATTATCCCTAGCCTTCCTTTTACATGTGGCATACTTGGAGAAGCCTTTCTTGTTATCCTTAATGTCCTTGGCTATCCTCAATTCCAACTGTGTCTTACCTTCCCTGACTATGTCTCTAGCTTCTCTTACAACTTCTCTGTATTCCTCCCAGTCCATTTGTCTTCCCTTCCACCTCCCGAAGGCCTTTTCCCCCCCCTGAATTTTCTCAGCACTTTCTTATTCATCCACAGCAGCCTTCTGGCACTTTTGCCTAATTTCCTCCATGTCTGGATACATTGTTCCTGATCTAGGAGTGGATGATCTCTGAATATCAGCCAGCAGTTTGGGCCTCTCTGCCTTCCAAGACTTCATCCAAAGGGACTCTGCCAAGAAGGTCCTTGAAGAGGCCAAAGCCTGCTATCCTGAAGTCCAGGGCTGTGAGCTTGCTATGCACTTTCCTTACTGCCCTGAGGATCTTGAACGCCACCCGGTCGCTGCAGCCAAGGCTGCCTTGAAGCATCACATTCCTCACCAGCTCCTCCCTGTTGGTGAGCACAAGGTCCAGCATGGCTCCTCTTCTTGTTGGTTCCTCTTTTATCTGTGTAAGGAATTTATCATTGACACATTTGAGGAACCTCCAGGATTGCCTATGCACTGCCACATTGCTCTTCCAACAGATATCGGTGTAATTGAAATCCCTCATGAGGACCAGGGCTTGCAAGCTTGAGGCTATTCTCATCTGTCTGTAGAGGGCTTCATTCACATGCTCCTCCTGATCAGGTGGTCTGTAGAAGACCCCCACTATAACATCCCCTATCCAAACCCTACCCTTAATCTTGACCCACAGACTCCTAACCATTCCTCATCTGTCTGCAGGCAGAGCTCCACACTCTCCAGCTTCTCATTGACAAGGAGGGCTACTCCTCCTCTCCATCTCCCCAGCCTGTCTTTCCTGAAGAGCCTAAAGCCTTCCATTCCAATATTCCAGTCATAAGAGCCATCCCACCATGTCTCCATGACACCAACAATGTCATAGCTACACAGGCTGACACACATCTCTAGTTTGACTTTTTTTGGGAGCATAAGCAACATCGTGTGATCTTTAGCTACATCCATTATTTAACAACTATACAACAGTGTTCTTGATTTCATAGTTCAATCATCAGTGACCACTTTTATCAACACAACGATTTTTCATCAGCCTGTCCTTTACTATGCAGAGGACAGCTGCCTTTCTAGATTAATTTTCAACCTTTATAAAATTAAATATCTGATTTAGAATTTATTTGTATGACATCTCTCAATACTGTGACAGTCCAGGGACAAACTACAAACTCTGCTCTTGATAAGTAACTAAAATCCTATTTCACTTTCAGCATACATAACTGGTACTAAAAGAAGTTTATTAAAGAAGAGCATAGGTAGGTGATTTTTACAGTGCTGACTGATATCCTCAACTTGACTTAGCTGTGACTGAATAATGTTGCATGTACGTGCAGCAGATAGCATTACTCCTTCGAGAGGTCATGTGCTTGCTAGGTACAGGAGATTGGATTAAAGATTGACATGCATAGCTCCATTTCCATGACTCTGAAGGTAGAATGTATGTGGGTATCACAAGGTTAGAAGGAGCTCTGCAGGGTAATAGCAACTGGTTCATGGTGCAAGCTCTGACAAGGCTTTTCTGACACACGGAAGTTTCCCAGTGTTTCAGTGCCACAGCACATGCTCATCTTTGGCCTTGAGGAAAGATTGTACAAAGAAGGTGGAAGTGTGAAAAAACAGAATTAATGTATTGTTATGCTCCTGTCCCTCTGAAGCAGAAGATGATTAGCCTCTATTTTGCGCCACTTCTATTTTCTGTTCCAGACCATGTAATTTGTTCCCACACAACAGCAGCTGCCCTTTGATCCTCTTAAAGGCAAAACAAGATAAAGTGACAGGTAGAGCTGCCAGTTAATAAAATAGCTTTTAATTTTAATCCCATGAAATGTAACTTGATTCAATAAGCAGAAAAGATTCTTGGGGAATTTATGATAGGACATTGCTTTGAGAACTTACGATAGCACATACTGCCAGTCACTGAATACATCAGCTGGCTTAGAGAATTTTGCAATTATGCCAAGATTTAAAATTGTTTATTGAATAACTAATATAAGTAGTCATAAGCAATTTCAGCAAACCTGAAGCTTGCTTGGAAATTACTATTTTGTTTTCTGCTCACTGGGTAGATCAGGACAGAATATGTGCTGAAAAAACAGTCGTAAGCAATGCTAAAATCAGCATTCTCTTGCAGCTAGTGTCCAGTCTTTACCCAACCCACCAGCTTTTGCAAATGTTTCTGCCAGTAAACTGACACAGTAATGTATTTATAGAAAACAGAGATCACTGAATAATTTTTTGTAATTTTGGGTGAATATCCACAAGCATTTTGAAACAAGTATCTAGTGCCAATTGCATTGCAACTTACCTTATGGAAAAACACATGAAACTGTACAAAGGGGTACGACCAGGTGTGAAATTTATGTGATGAATTTCTCACACTGCAGCAATTTAAGGAATTTATAGCGTGATTGGTTGAGAGTTTTTTCTGATGCATTTTCATTCTGTCAATTCATTTGAACTAATTCCCTATGACTGGCCCAATTACAGTGCAGGAACGTGCTCTGCCATTGCCTTATATGATACTTGGCACAGTTTAGGCACATACCATGGTGCATATTTTTTATTACTTAAGAATTTGAGAAGGGCCTAAAAATAATGAAGGAGTATATTTATTCTTATGTTTTCAAGTGTTTGACAGCTTTCCAATGCCTTATGTTCAGAAAGCTATCTCGCACAGCCTTATTTGTATGTCTTATTAACACTCTCTGTTGAGAGATTCCTTTAAAATATAGCTCAGATTTTACAGTGGGGAGACACCATTGTAGGGTCTGATTTCCTGCCCAGGATTTTCTTGAGGAAAATATTCCTCCTTGCTCATTAAAACATGTTTTAGGAAAATGTGCTGCAATAAATGACAAATGTATGTAATCGGATTAAATGCTGATGCTTTCTGAAGCTTCTTTCCTGCACTATGTAACAGGCCATTTAAGCCAAACAAAACTGAACTTCAGGGAGAAGGGAAACAGTGCAAAGAAATAAATATTCTTTGCTCTTAGCCTCATGTCAGTTTTGATATTTTTGTGTAAAAATCAAGGTAGGTAGTAGAAATCAAACTGGTTCCTCTACTTTTCCACTTCCAGTAATGTCAAGAGAACTGGAAGAATTTTTAGTCAAATCCAGGGTATGTAACAGACATCCTGATTCTCTTCTCAGAGCAGAGAGCATACACTATTCTACAGTCATGTTAAGCTCTCATAATACTTATAGTAGTTAGAGAAAACAGGACATTCAAAGTCTTATATGTAGAGTCTCCAATTAAGGCCAATGCATTTCCTGTTCTTTAAGCAGGACAGTCCTTGAACCTCATGCTACCGAAAAAAAGACTGTTAAAAACATGACCCTTTGTCACAGATTTTAAAATCTGAAAATAAACTCCCTTTCCTGGAGCATCCAGAAAGTCATTTGTGGAAATCATTCTATCTAAAACTTGTAAATCAATATGTATAAGCAAAAAAAATAAATTGCTTGAATGGAAAGCACATTTCAACAGAAACATTTTGCTGAAAATATTCTGAGTAGCTTTTCATAGTATGTCTTTAAAAATAGTGGTCTGCTACTAGAAATCCATTTAATTAAATTAATAAACATAGTATGTGAAACCTGCAAACAAAGTGAAACATGACACTGATGGGTAATATTTTCTGAGCCATTGGATAATGATGAAGTTCCTTTCTGACTGTTTTAGGGATCATTCATATTACTGTTAATGATATTAGACAGGCTTACTTACATTTTAGGCAATCTGATCCATGCTGTGTCTGCATGTTGCTTGGTTGTTCTTTTAGAGCCACAGCTGGCAGTACAGACAGCAATGTACATTTTGAGGGCTGATGTTCCTTCAGTCCCAAAACCTAGATTCTAAGTTACATAAAAAACGGAAAGCTACAATTTTTTCACCAAAAAGGAAATTTGATGCTCTGCAAAGTATAAAGGCACCCAAATATTCTAAAGGCAATCTCCTCGCCCCTACTCCTCCAATGTTCACAGTATCTTGCATTTCTGAGGACCTTTGGCTTACTCTCAGAAGTCTACGTCAAAGAGGCCCTCCATAAAGCTTCTGGACAAATACTATTTTACAGAGCTTTTGCAGGATTTTATACTCTCTTGGAATGATACAGTGAAAAAGGAGATTTGAGTCTAGCCCAGCTGCCAGGAGCTATAATTCAGAGTGCAGAGCTTACACTTTGAAATGTAGTAATTTGCAGAAGTCATATATGAGGTAATCACCGGTTACATCACCAGGGTCTTTTTATGACAGTTTCACTCAGCACAACTCAGCTTTCATTCTATAACCACTTCCTTAATATGAAGGTATGCACTTCACCTCCCTCCACTAAGATACCGTGGAATACGTTCTCCTTTTCTCTTTGGGGAAGAAAACCAAATCAAACCAAACCAAATGCCCCCAGAAGCCCCAAACCACAAAATTCTTTTGGTTCTAGTTCAATTAAATTGCAATTGGCAATATGCTTTTAGCATTTGGTGATGTTCAGGGTACCTTATATCTGCAGAGATTCAGAATCTTACAGAACTCCTTAGCTTAAGGAGAAAGAAACATCTTGGTATTTGAAAAAAAAAAAGAAAGAAGAAACAAGATGTGAAATGTCACACTGCCTAAAATAAATCAGGAATCTCCAAAAAAATGTAAGCTTAATAAAGATGGAAGGACTAAAATCCTTTTTATCTCCTAAATTAAAAAAAAAAAAAAAAAGAAAAAGATTTTCTATATATTTGAAGTCTTAGAAATTCAGCAGTACTATTGCAGAGGAGATCTGCAAGCTACAGAGGGATCACATATGGAGAAATAGAAAAGCTGAGTGGCTTCAGGATTCTTTTAAAATAAAACCTTGCTCTGGATCTCAGATAATACTCATGTGTAGCAGCCTGTGCTGTTTGCTGTTGAAACCAAAGGTGTGGAGTTCTGCTTGGGGTATCAGCACATTAACAAAAGGCAGGCAAAACATAATTGTGCAGTTATAAATGCTTTACTGGGCAGAGACATCAGCAGCACAAGCAGCAGACAAGGAAATAAAAAATGACATAGTACAGGCATTATAGATTGAGCCAGACACAAATCAAATGAAGGCTACATTTTTGCTGTCTGGGTTGTAAATCTGATTAATCAATTCATGGTAATGTTTGAGCTGTCTTAATTCATACTTGTTAAAAGTACTAGAAAGACTGCAATTACAGCTGGAGAAGGGAAAATTTTCAGAAATGAAAAAATTCTGCTTTGAGAATGGCAATGTTAGAGAATTTGGAAAAGAACAAAAAGAAGCTAGAGAGCAAATAGCTGTTGCTTCTTTGCACCTGAGATTTGGTATGATGTGCTTTGGTACGATTTGCTTCTTCCCTTCATTTATTTGGTGCTAAACACAGGTTCCATTTCTAGCAAATCCAGCCTAAAAATCTTGTTTTGCTGAAATGCTCCTCTTAAAGGAAAATATGATCACTACTGTAAAAAGTAAAACAATCAGCAAAAAGAATTACCCTAATATTCACATTCTAATGACTATGGCTTCCCAAATGTTTCTACACAGAAATTGCTGACATCTGATTCTTGTGCTGATGGGTCCCTGTGGGCTCAAAGAAACAGAAGGACCCACAATGGTAGGAGAAAAGGACAGTCCAATAATCTTATTCTATTTGTCTTTTGGTGAATCAGTGTTCAGTGGGGTTCAGATTGGTGGAATCCTTACAATGAAGAGAAAACAAAGAAATTGAGAAGAGAGAAGACCTTCAAGATAGAGGAAAGTCATAATGAACTTTAAGAAAAAGCACAGTCAATCTAAGAAAGACTGCTTAGACTATGAGATCAAGAAGAAATGCCAATTTTTTTTCTTGTGTTTCCTTCTCTTAGTGTTGAAATAGCAAGAGTAAAATTAACCAGTGATTTATTCTAAAAATAAACAGGGGAGAGTGTAGAGATTGATTGGCTTAGTCAAAGATCTCTTGGAATAAAAAGGGTGAAGAAGTATCACAAAGATGACATCATGCAAAGAATTACTTTTCTAGTGGCAAAATTGTTTGCTTGTCTGCCCAACTGCTTGTTGACATTCCAGGGGTTTGGGAGCCAAAAGAAATGCTTTTCATGCGCAGAAAGTAACTTGCATTAATAGACTAACTAGTTTGTGTATTGAACAGGAAACCTTTAGAAGAAAAACACCTGAGAAGAAAGAACTGGACTAAAATTAATAGAAAAGATACATTGAATTCAGATATAAATAGACATAAGCATTCATCTTTCAAAATGACCTGTGAAGAGCTGAGTATATTAGGACACAATTCAAAATAAAGATTGTTGGCAAATATACTGAATGAACAAAATTATAATGTTTTAGTGGAACAAAACAAACACTACAGTAGCAAATATTAACGTTACCTCAATTTACAGCCTATTCTGTATAGTAAACTGAAAGTACTACTGTTTATTCTAAACAGCTAAGCACTGCTCTTCATGTCAATAGGTAGTATAAAAGTTATCCCAAATTAAATAACATTTTCTAAGGGAAAACTTTGCTCACACACCTGTGACAGTGAATATAGAAAAAAAAATGAACAGCAGAAGTCTTGCATTACTTTCAGGCTGTTCATTTTGTTGTAGCATCTTTATCTCAGAATCTAAGAATCACAGAATGGTGGAGGCTGGAAGAGACCTTTGGAGGTCACCTTGTACAGCCCCCTGCTCGAGCAAGGCTGCCCATGACTGTGTCCAGATGGTTTCTGAAGATCTCCAAGGATGGAGAATCCACAAGCTCCCTGGACAGCCTGTGCCAGTACTTGGTCACCTTCAAAGTAAAACAAATATTTCCTGATGTTCATGTGTTTCAGTTTGTGCCTGTTGCCTCTGGTCCCAACACTGAACACCAGTGGTGCATTCTTGCTTTATTATTTTTTTCCCAGATTTGAATAATAATTTTCTAAAATGTATATGTGCTGTTTTTTCTGTCTTTGTTCCTTGTTCACTTTGATTTTACAGCTTGTTCACCCTGAAATTAGTTTTTGAAGAGCCAGTTCTTTCATCATAGTATACTAAGCATGGCTATCATGCTCCTAAGTTAATATTTTCAAGAGTTTTTCAAAAAGAATGTTTTGGGATTGCAAAAATGTTCTGTCAATTAATTTTGTTGTTTAATTGTGACAACCTATTAGTACTGGATGCTGAGGACACTGCATTTTAATTAAACACAGTCATATCAAGCAAACAAAGGTTCTTTTCAAGTGAATTCTGCAGTTTTCTTTCTGTTACATGATGATCAGAAGTGAATCACTGTGATTGGGGAGGAGGAGGAGGAGAAAGGACAGAAGTTGAAAGAATTCGAACTAATTCTGATTAGACTTGCGGTTGAAATAATAGAAAATTACCATGCCAACATCTTGGTTGTTTTTAGAAATAAACATTGCAGTACTGGAGTCTGTCATTAACATGACTGTGGATTGCTTCAATGCAGTGTATTTAACTGTGATCTTAAATAGGAAAATGACCAAATTACAGAGCAACAGATCCTTACATGGATAGATGTCCTATATCCACAGAGACGCATGTCAGCATTTGGTGTAAGCAATGTCCAGCATGATCCTTCCAAAATCATTCAAGTTAGTAGTCTCAGTTTACTAAAACAAAGAAAGGGATGTGGTGACCTGAGAGGGCTTTATATTTTTTGTTTTAAACTGTACCTATTGCAATAGCTTCCTGCTCACAAGACCCTCAGACTGGAAGGAGGGGTTATCCACTTCTCCATTAACTGTCATTTAGTACTTCAGCCTCAGTAAATCATTCCTTCTAGATAGGTTTTCCTTCAAAGTCTTTCCTTCTGTCTTTCAAATAATTGAGTATCTGGACTTCTCAATAAATGATGCTCATTTTAAGGTTAGCATGTTAACATTTATAAATCCAGAGTGTAGACAGTGAGAGCAGAAAGGATATACCTTCAAAAAATGGGCAAGTACTTGTATTGGGTCTGGAGTTCGTTTTCTGCGTAGTAGCCCTTCCAGTACTGTGTTTTGTATTGGTGGCTAGAAAGGTGATAACACTCCCACGTTTTGGCAGGTGCTGAGCAGTGCTCACACAGCATCAGTGCTTTCTTCCCAGCATTCCTCCTTCTCTCGTAGGTTGGGGGTGGGCAAGATCTTGGGAGGGGACACCACTGGGATAGCTGACCCAAACTGAACAAAGGAATGTTTCATACCATGTCTGCTCATAAATAAAAGCCAAAAGAATGGAAGAGAGAAGAGAGCATTCCAAGCAGCCTCATCCAGCCACAGTACTGTCCTTCCTATTTTACAGCAGTAGATAGTAGACAATAGTTTAGATCAAAGGCAATTGAATAAAATATGGGCAAACTTCAACACCTCTGAAATAACTCTCAAACACGGGAGTCCAAGTGAAAAATCTTAAACAAGCCCATGAGCAACAGGACAGAGATTGCAAAAGTTGCATTATCTAGACAGGCTGAAAACTGAGAACCACCATGTTCGAATTTTGATTTATCCAAAGAAAACTAGACTAGAGACATCATTGTGAGAATAACTATTGATCAGTTCATTAGTAATTGATGACAGAGAGAGAAAGTACTTCTGGCCCCTTCTTAAACTTAATTCTGTGTGAAGTCATCACATTTGAAAAGGCATCTAGTTCTAATTTCAAGGATGGTGGATTGGCAGGTGTTGCGTGATGATCTCTTGCTGGCAAATACTTCTAGATTGTGACGAGATCACCTCAACATTTTCTTCCATTCACATTAAAATATATTTATTTAATCTTTTGTTTGATTGCATGTCTCAGCACTTGTTTGTTGCTCCTTTTTCTTCAATGACTAAAAGAGACAAGCACGATATTTTGAAGGTCTGTGAAAAGTCTTGCTAGATAAAGGGGCAAAAAAACAGAGAAGGAATCTGTGTCTTTCAAGTGTTTCAGAATTAAGAAGTAATAACTAGTGGTTAAAAATAAAAACTGAGGATGTACATCCAAACTTGGGTAAGCAAAAGCAAAGGATTTTAGCAGTTGCTAGATCTTTCAACCTCCATGCGAGCTATGTCCTAGGAAGAAAAAAGCCTGGACACAGCAGTTTGGACAAACAGTGGCCAAGAAAAATAATTTAATTTACAAGGATATGGATAAAAGAAAAGGGTCATAAGCTAGTCTGAAAGTAAAATCAGGTGCATGTTTTTATTGTAGACATTAGAATAACTGCAGATGGGTAACATTTGCACCACTCCTCATACAGGCAATGGAGAAAGAATTAAATACTCATCTCCTTGAAAAGTGAAGGAGTCCTCATTATCAGACAGCGCCTGGCAGCAAAGTTTAATGAAACCTAACCAAGCATTTCCTTCTCTCTCATTTATTCATAGCTACATAAAGGATTAACTTTGCTCCGTGGAACCTATCGACCATCTGGTCTTGATCCCAAGGTAGAAAACAGCTGCTATTTGTGACACATTTTTGCACAGTTACACAAGTTTTGTGGAAAACACCCACTGCCAGACACTTTCATAGTCGACACCTGCCATGAGCCAGAAGTCAGGAAAACTGCACGGGTCAGGGTTGTCAGCTGTAGTGGAGAACTGAGGAGGCTGTAAAAAGTATTTTCCTGGCTTATTTGTATACAGATGGGGAAAAAAATCAACAGTGGTAGTGATGGTTCAAAGCAGAACAGGCACAGTCCAACTGTTGCTGCAAATCAAATCAACCAGTTTTGAGTTCCTGTCAGGTACCTGTGCAGAACTATTAGTTGCCTGTAAGTTCCCTCATGCACCAGTAAAGCTAAAATTTACACTGCCAAAATGCATCTGTGTTGCATGCTAAGGGGAAATAAGTCAGATACTGAACTTCAAAGTAGAATGTGGGGATGTGAGATAATTTTGCCCATGTATTTGCCATTGGTTTCCTTTGTGACTCCTGCAACTTCTTCCTCAGTCCTTTTGGAAAACCCTACCTAGCACATGACATTAATCAGCTTACAGGGAGATTTCAATGAATATCAAAAGTGTTTGTCCACAGGCCTATTGGTGTTCTCCAGCTGTGACAGAAACTTGCTCTTCCTGTGACCCTGAGTGCTGTGACAGTGGTGTGCCCTACTGCTTTACAGCTGAGCAGGGAACCAGATACAGAATGCAATAAAATGCTGTGTCCAGGTTTATAACATTTTGTTTTTTCCCCCAAGAGAGGCAGTCTGTGAGTGGGAAATGAAAGAAAACTCCCTCCACAAAAACGCAATAACTCATGGGTTAGTCCATCCATATGATATGTAGGAGATTCAAAAATATCTCTTGCATAGGTTAATGAGTTTATAGATGGATGTCTTCTCCTGGAACTGTTATGTTACGTGGAAATACGCAAACATTATTTGGCTAGGAAGAAAATAGCTTTGGGCTCCTGAGGTGGATTTTGAAGATTCTGCTGTCATGGATGTTTGTGCAAAATGGTGTGTGTCCAAGGAGAGTCTAAGAGTGGCTCACTTCTGAACAGCCAAAAGATGAACAGACACAGCTGCCATGGGATTGTGAACCTGAGCCTTTCACTCCTGAGCAACTGCCCTTCAAACTGCTCGAAGTGGGACATCTTTATATGCCTAAGAATTTAATCAGGTGGGATGTTAAACAACAGCTCATGCAGCTGACAGTTGACTTATCATGACAGATTACTGTTAGTAGTGTGTTAGTATCTGTAGATTTCTAGACATCAATCAAACCCCATGAACAAGCACATAAATATTTATATTGCATGCAGCATCCAATTGCTCTGCCAGTGAAGGGCACTGGAAGCACTGAGAATTGTATGCATGCAACTGAACCACAGAGAGTTATGCTAGTTGTACGTTTTATAACCATTTTATTTAGCAGGTATCCAAGGGGCACCTCTGAAAAAACAGAGAATTTATAGCCTCCAAAACCTTTTAGTATTCTCAGGTTTTTTTCTTATCATTGCATAACCAGAGAAAAGACCCACTTTATCTGGATCTTTACAGAAAAAAAGGCCGTAGAAAGATGAGTTGACATAACCAAAATACACACCATTGAATAAAAATTCTATATAAGCTGAAATTCATCCAGCACTTTGCTCAAAATAAAAATTATATTTCGAGTTGGCAGAAAAAGTCAAACTGGATTTAATTCAAACTTGGATGGTGTCAACAATGCATAAAAGCAAACCTGAGAAATGGTATAAGCAAAAAGACAGATTACAAAATACAGAAAAAGAGGAAACATATGGAAGTTAAATTTAGGGTATAGGAAGTAAATGTGTCTTTCCATTGTTGCTGTAACAAATCGGAATATGAGGAAATGCACGTACTGAGTAGCAATGGCAACAATCTTTAATGACTAGCG
>NW_008684311.1:12585-18750 GCF_000695815.1 Acanthisitta chloris
GGAGGACAATATAACTAAATCTTTTCTGCCTGATCATTGTATCTGATTAATATTTATCTCTATCCAGCCTACAGTGCACCTTCTCAGTGGTGACCAGAGCACTGAGAGGGTATCTTATATGCCTCTGCTTCAGTTCCTTCATATCCCTGAAGAGCCCCGACTTAGCACCTAAAAGTCTACAGAGATATTCAAAACACTCTCTCCATATGAACAGGACAGTTCCAGAGACTGCTGCACTTACAGAACATGTTTTAGACTGCAGCATTGCAGCCACCTGGATACTGGAACTGGACAGTGTGGGGTTTCTAGACCCAGATTCTGTAGTCCTCAAGCCTTAAGACAGAGATTTTTCAGTATTTTATTGCTGAATACCTTACGTTTTGACATCCCTAACTGGGACTGAATAGGAGAAATAAATCATTGTGAAACGTGTAGCTGTGTTATGTTAGAAATTTTAGACTTTTTACTTCAATTTGCTGTTAAATACTGATCTAAGGAACTCTATTCTGTAAGAGGCAGAAAAACATAGAATCATAGAATCAAAGAATAGTTTGGGTTGGTAGGGGCCTTAAGGATCATCTAGCTCCAACCTCTCTCCCTTCAACATGGACATCTTTCACTAGTCCCTGTCCAGCCTGGTCTTGAATGCTTTCTAGGATGGGGCATCCACAAGTTCTCCAGGCAAAATAATGACTCTAGTCCAGCAGGTCACTTGAGTACACTTGTTTTTGTAAAGTCAATGGTACCATTGGCTCTAATGTGATTCCAGAACTTAACATTAAGCATTTGTCCCAGGGCTGCATGGGATTGGAACACAAATTTTCAGAATCTCATTTTTGTTACCATGCCAAGTGAAACCGCTTCTGAACACTTACTGTTAGAAAAGTAACAAACCTCAACTTTTACTTATTTGAACTCACTTATATATGTAGGCTTTGTGCCAAATCTTCTCATGAATTTTATCATTAAAACCTTTCCAATAATAATTATAAAATTTTCAGATATAGAAAAATTCAGATAAGGGAAATCAAAGTAAGCTGAGCTGGCATTAAGTCTAAAATGATTATCATCTAATTGTGGCCTGTTCCATTTTTAAACTACCATAGTGTAATAAGATGTGCTGTTTTTGAGACTACTATGAACTTCAGAAAATATTACAAAATGCAGCTTCCAAAGGAAAAAAAAGAAGGAATAAATGTGAGGACAAAATATCAGAAACTACTTTTTTTGAGTATTGTGGGGCAGGATAATAAAGCTTGAGATTCAAAATGCATCTATTTAGTTAGTAATAGAGAAAAATATATGATTGGCAAGTCTTGTAATATGCTAGTAAACACTGTATAACTTGCAATTTGTTGAAGTTTGCATTCAACATAGAAAAAAACCCCACTTCTATTTCTGCTTCATGGAACACTGTTTGCATAATTTATGAAAGTATTTTTAGATTTACAGTACCAAAAAAAGGGTTGTTTTTTTAGCTGTATGGCTGACCATCTGCCTACTTTTAGTTTGAGGATTACATGTTTATCATCAACAGTTTAAGTGTTGAAATGCACTAATTTTCATTCTCTACTTTAATTCTGTTGCTTGCTTGATATGTTTTCCAGCACAGATGGAATGGTCGAATGAAAGGTATATTTAATACCTTCTTCAACAGCAGTACACATAAGGTTTGATGGGGTTTAGTTTTCTAGGTGGTACCAGCAAAACCTTGTCAATTTCTCCTTCTTTCTCTTGCTCCATTACAAGGGCAGCCTGGTGAGAATATTTATCTAAATGGAAAATATCTCCTTGTTTGAGTCCAGATATTGAATCCTTCCACTTGCTCTTCCCAGGATTATAAATTAATCAACTTCTTAGTTGTTTAACTAATAATCCTCATTTGCTCCTCAGTTTCTCCTGTTTTCCTTCTTCTCAGTATCATTTAGCCACAACAGATAGGTTGTCTTCTATTGACTTTACTGCATCCTCACCTGCAATGCTGGCTGCCTTTTTGACAAATCAGTTATCTCCCATGTGAAGAGGAAGAGAGATGTGGAGATGAGAATTCTGCCACATTACTCTAAAATGTTGGGGGTTTTTTTTGTTTTGTTTTGTTTTGTTTTTTTTTTTTGTTTGTTTGTTTTGTTTTTTGCTTTTTTTTTTTTTGGTTGCTAAAACTTGACATGAGATTTCCCCTACTCAATTCCTGTGACTGTGGCCACCTTCTTCCAGTGCACCTGTGCTATCAACTACTGCCAAATTTCTAATTCCTCAGTCAGTCTTTCCTTGTATTTTTTTTCACACTGTCCCTGACACACAGAAGAATCTCCTTGAAAAATAACAAAACCACAAAACAACCACATTTCACTCCTTAAATGCTCCTTTGCCAAAATAAGCAGTTAGAATATTGAGAAAATCCTCATGCCTTGAAGGCTGCCTCCTCTGCTATCCAGCATCTTCTCAACATCTCCTCCCTTGCCTGGACCTAACTGCTGTCTCATTTCCTTCTCAAGTCAGTATCATGAACCCCTATTGCATGAACTGAAGAGAGGCTGTAAGCCCTATACTACCAATGGAAACAGGGCCAGGCTGCAACAATAAATTTGGGAGCCACAGGCTTTATGTTGTAAATTCTGTGGACAGGTTTCCTTCTGTGTGAATTATCATACAATGTGGTATCCGTGTCTATTTGTGACCTTTAATTAACTTCAGTGCCATTTTTTTAATGAGCAACTGGTCACTAATTAGGATCATTTTACTGCTGCTGTGAATAAGCAAGCATAAGCCTAAGTTGTCTAGGCCAGATATGACAAAACTTTTAGGGGTCAAATATCATATGAATTCTGAAAAAAAAATCACTATGGATCCTTGTAGGTGCCAAGTCTGGGACCTGTGCCTGTGCTTTACCACCACCTGGCATTTCCTTAGCAGAAGTAGAACAACCTGGGCAGTGCAATGTCCCATGACCAGCAGCACGTACACACCACCACGTCCTCCTACTTACATAAGGAAGGGTAGGATGTCCCTTTGATAAATTGTGTCCATCAAAGAGATTGGGAGGCTATATAATATCCCTTATCTAGCCAACCACTAGCAGAGGAGGTGCAATCGAAGGAAATGGCTCATAGCTTGGATGTATCATTACATCCTGATGAGGAAGCTAGGAGCAACCCAGAATGGCTCTTGATCCGCTATGAGGGAGAGAGCACACCACGGTCAGTGCCTGGTCACCCCAGTTTCCTGAAGTGATGATGGCTGTACTCCAGCTTTGCACTAATCATAGCTTGAACATGAAGAGGAAACGGGGGACCACAGGGAATCACACGGATCTACACAGATCTTATAAATAATCCTTCAGAATTTTCATATACCTTTTATCATGTGTTCAAGCAAATGTGGCAAATATCTATCTGAATAGTATTGATATCAGAAAATCCCTCAAATGTCAATTGAACCCATTGCTGGGAGATATTTTTATCAAATCTTCTTTAATTTTGCAGCAAGAGAACAGAAGAGGGAGAGCAGAACTAAAATCATTCTTCACTTCTGTAAACAAACAGAGATCTTACTGGATAAAAATAACATGTTTTGAAATCACTTTTACGTCTTTAATTGCTATGCATTTCTCAATTTGTGTGGCCAAAACTCTATTCTGTTTGTGGCATAATTAAGCCAAATTGTGTTATAATATGATACTAGACCAGACTTTTCCTGTTTACAAAGCTGTGGCCATTACTTCCAATTTTAACATTACATCTAAGCTGACTGTTCCAAATGAAATTTCAAAATTGCTAAAAATAACCCTTGTGAAATGAACTTAGTAAGATGACCTTCTGTGAAAGTCACTTTTCTGCAAGTAATTTTGAATTTACTCCATTCAGCTCCTCCCCTGATTTTTAATTCTGTTCTTATTCAAACGTTCTGTGTCTTTTCTAACTACACTGTCAAGTTCAGTAATAAACTTGGTTGAGCCAAATACATAAAACCAGCAGAACTACATGCAAATCTGCTAAGACAAAACTTTTCTAATCAAGTAACTGTTCCCTTTATATTTTTCTCAACATAGAATATTAATACATACTTCAGTTACAGAAGGACCATATAAGTAAGAGAAGTTCATTCATTATACTAATTAACTTGTTATATTAGGTTTGAAACTGAATAATCCTGATTTGATACTGCAAATCATAGGTATCAACAGCAAATACAAATTCCAGAGGGATTCAAACCTTCCTTTACTTATTCTTACTGAAAATTCTGTGCAGGCATGGCACACTGTATAAAGACATGTTATTACAGACATAATTTTCTGTTCTACATCATCAAAAAAACATTGGCACACAGTTTAGATCTGCAGTAGCTACAGCTTCATGTGGAAGGACAAGATATCGCAACCACTTTATCTGTGAAAATTCACAGGGGTAAAGGTACATTTTGAAAGGTTGTGAGGCCTGGGCTACACTGAAAGGCTGTGCTCAGGGACTCCAGCTTTCCTGCATTCTAACTTGTTTTACACTATTTTTGAGATAAGTGCCTTTAAATGCTTCATCAGACTCACGTGATTTTAATTTCCTGTAAGCTTCCTTTACTCACACATCCTCCAGCTAATTGCATTTTGTCTCTGACAAAAGATGCTGCACATCACTTCCTTCCCACCTGGGGTTTTAATCCAAGACCTTCTGAGGGAGTAACACTCTCAACTCTCACCCGGAGAAGACACAAAGCAGCGCAGTAAGACTAAAGAGAAAGAGGCTCCTGCTGCCAAGGGTCACAGGGCATTGCTTAGCAGGAAACAGACACTCAGCATATGACATCCTGCAGGATTTATTTGGCAGGTGGGGAAGCTGAGAGCCCATACTGCAAGAGCGGAAGTGTAGGGACTAGTTTCCTCACAATAGTCACAGGCAGTTATTTTGCCCTGAGTCTAGTATATCTGTCCTCTCCTAAAAGGCAAAGTACAAAGCAAAAAAAGTACAAAGATGTGCTTTGAAATTAGGTAGCTACCAAATGTGGTTTGAAGACCATCGCAATTTCCCTCCACTTTTCTTCCTTCATATGTTTACTTCGAAGTGTTCTTCTCAGAAGAAGCAGTGAGTTTCATTTTTTAGGCAGGTTGTTTACACAACATGTATTAATGTAAATCAAGACATGAACAAGTAGGATTGTACCATGAATGTCCTGGTCTCATTGATTTATGAGAACCTTCATTTACTGTGTATCTTACACATAGGTACCTGCTGACAGTGAGATAACTGGCAGGCTGAGATTTGTCATCCATATTAAAGCAGGTTTTTGTCATCTAAGTACCTCTCTTACCTGATCATGCCATGGGAAAGGGATGTGGTTATTTGGTCTCCTGAGATGGTGAAGCTATTGCTTGCTTAATAAGTAGCATAATCATAGAATCATTAAGATTGGAAAAGACCTTTAAAGTCATCAAATCCAACCATCAACATAGCCCCGCCACCATATTCACCATTAAACCATGTAATCAAGTGCCATATCCACAAGATCTTTGAACACTTCCAGGAATTATGACTTCACCACTTCCCTGGGCAGTAGTTCCAATGTTGTTTCAATGTTTAACAACCCTTTCCATGAATAAATTCTTCCTAATATCCAATCTAGACTTTCCTTGGTGCAACTTGAGGCCATTTCCTCTTGTCCTATCACTTCTTGCTTGGGAGAAGAGACTGAAACCCACCTCACTATAACTTCCTTCCAGGTACAGAGTGATAAGGTCACCCCTGAGCCTCCTTTTCTCCAGACTAAACAACCTCAGTTTCCATAGTCACACCACATAAGACTTGTGCTCCAGACCCTTTGCCAGCTCTGTTGCTCTTCTCTGCTCCAGTATCTCAATGTCTTTCTTGCAATTGAGGGTCCCAGAACTGGGCACAGTATTCTAGGTGCGGCCAAAGAATTCTGACACAGAACACAAAATTGTATTGAATTTCCAGAAGGGACAGAATTGCACTCAATTCATCACAGAGATATTCTCAGCTTTTTTTTTCTTTTACTTCATCCACTTTCTTCTGCACTGGGACCTGACACCTATTTGAAGAGACTCCATCAAAGAAACCACTGTACCTTTTTGATAATTAGAACAAGCAGAGAATTTAAGCCTTCAATTCTACTGCTCCCTGCTATTAGCACCTACCAATGAGGAGTCCAGATCAACTC
>NW_008684311.1:18801-23417 GCF_000695815.1 Acanthisitta chloris
TTAAGGTCGATGCGGGGAGATGAAAACCTTCAGAATTGAGAACTTCGTGAAATACATAGAAACACATTGAAAGACAAAAGGGAAAGTTAAGAAAATATTAAAACTTAAAATCATGAGACGCCACACACAGAAGTGGTTTGCTCAGTCCTCACATTGTTCCATTGCGTACACACATTACAAGATAAGACGTAGTTCAGGATACAGACAAATACTATAGCTCCTTTGTAGCTTCTCCCAGTTCTCAAGATTTAAGGACTGCTTTCATCTCTTACGGGAAGTTTTTGAAGCCCACAAGTGCTTTGTCTGCTCAAACATCTCCTTTAAATGCTAAGAGGAGGAATGGTGAAGAGTTACTGTTAGAAATATCCAAAAGCAAGCAGCACACTTGGATGCTGGACAGACAGACCACACCATTGATAGAAAATTCAGCCCAGACAAAACACAGAAATAAAAGATGTCCTATTAAGTAATACAATATGATGCTTCCCAAGCCACTTCCACCACTCAAGAGAGGTAAAGTGGACACTGTTTAGTAGTGGGCAGTTTCATTTCATCCTTAGTTAGTAGAAACTGGGATATAAGCATTGACATCAAGAGAACTCATTTCATTTACACTGGCTTAAAATGTAGTCTATTGCTATTTTCTGTTTTATCTGAACAAAATCAATTTTTGCTGAAGGAAACTAGGTGATTTTTAGCAAAATTGCTATAAGAGAACAATGAATACCTGGTTAATGTCTTCATGAAACTACTTTGAAAAGTCTGTTTCTTGTGGAGTTTATTTTTCAGGGCTTTGTTTTCTGATTTCTTTAGTGTTACAATGTAGCAACAGCTGTGACTAGTTGCTCTCAGTGAATGTCTTTTCTAATGATTTTTAGATATTTGACTTCATTTTTCAGAAAACAAGACCCTGTCCTAGGAATTGAAATTACTATTTCATAGGTTTTGTTTTGTTGCAATATAACAGGAAAGATGAAAATAATCAAAATAGCAAGATTGGCCATTAATGGAAACTAGAAACCTAAAGAGTTATTTCCACACTATAAGGTGTTATTATCCTGTCTTGAAAATTTAAGATTCTAGTGTGGAAAATGCTATAGAGGATAATTAGAATCAATCCTTTACGATACCTCAGTGCCAGTGCAAGTTGCCAGTAACCATCACTGGGCAAATACTTATATTCTGGCACATTTCAGGATCTTGGATGTAATGCTGAAAAATTGGCACAGCAAACTGGACATAAAGATGAGCTACTCCATAGTGTCCAGCCAACGAGACTATATTATTTCGGAAGGAACTTTTTTAATGACAAGAAAGACACTGAGTCATTATACTGAATAAGCAACCAGGAAAGAATTTCCAGAACTAGGATAAATTTATGATTCAGGAGATTTTTTTGAAAGACACAGAAATGCTTATGTATCTCTTGCAGAGAGTGCACTTTGTTCTGAAGTCCTCCCCTTGAGTCTAAGTGGAGGTCACTGTAAAGCCACTTTTTGACCCTTGTGGAGCAATTAAAGAATGCAGATATTCAGAATATGTACCCACAAATGATAAATAAATATGACAAAGTCAGACATATTAGTGTTCATTTTTGTGCACACAATCATACACATATTGTATTAATTCATAGATTAGATGACAGAAGAATGAGAATAATTTCCCCTGATCTCCCCTATATCACACAACATTAAATTTCTCTTCCCTTATGCCTACTTAGAGCAAAGGACAACTTGCACTTCAGTGACACATGCCTTGTACATGTGAAAATACATGCCAGAAAAGCAGCCTGTGCTTGAAGATAACATTGAAACATTTATCACTTCACTGTAAACTTTGCTTCAGTGATTAAACATCCTTGCTGTCTGAAAGATGAGTTTAAGGTTTATAGATGTGTCTATCTTCAGTTTCTGTGGGTTCACCTCCCAGCCACTGGTTTCTTTTGTGCCATTCTCTTGGCTGTGTTGGTGGTTGATACAGCACTGGAGTTAATCTACCTGAAGATATTGTGGATTTGTCATCACATCTAGATACAGCCACAGCTGTATTGAGCCACAACAGTGTTGAAGGCAACTTTGATTTGAATTAGAGGTAGTACTAGGTGATCTCCAGGGGTCCCTTCCAACCAACATGTCTGTGACTAAAAGGCATCAGTATCTGCCAGGCCATTGCAAGGAAAGAACAAATAAACAGAAAAGAAATTTCATTCTCTTTCTTCTCTGACTAAAATTCTCAGCCTCAGTGATACATCCTCATAAAGATCTTGCCAGAAACTCAGAGAGATAATAAGCTATTTCTCAGACACTGGACAAATCTATCCACTTAAATTCAAAACACAGTCCTTTTTCTTCCCCCCACTTCAAACATAAAGTACCCATTGCCGCATTTCCTAAAACTGCTAGATTCTTTTTGCCGGGCACCTTTACTTAGCACCATTTGTATCAGTCTTTCTCATGCAAAACCCCCCATGTTTTCTTACTTCAAACAATACATCATCACAGTGCAAATACTTATCTGGAGATTCTACTGAAAGAATAAATTAGCCTGCCATATTGGTCTTGCCAATTCTTCCTTTGTCCACTTTCTCCGTATTGTCTTTTTCATCAAAAATTTATCTTTATCTGAGCTATATGTCTTTCATGTTTAGTTTATAAGCTCCTGTAGGTAGAAGCCATCTACAGGTACTGTTAGGCAGAGCAGGTGATGTGTGGTTTAGCACTTCTAGCACTGCTATACACATAACAATAAAAGAGTGAAGAATTAAAAGACTGAACTTATGACATGGATATAGTCCTGCTTGATGAGTTATACAATCATAGAATGGTTTGGGTTGGAATGGACCTTAAAGATCATCTAGTTCCAATGCCCCTGCCATGGGCAGGGGTGTCTTCCATCAGGTCATGTTGCTCAAAGTCCCATCCAGCCTGGCTTTCAACACTTCCAGGGACGTGGCATCCACAGCTTCTCTGGGCAACCTGTTCCAGTGCCTCATCACCCACACAGGGAAGAAATTCTTCCTAATATCCAATCTAAATCTACTCAGTTACACCTTAATGCCATTCCCTATTGTCCTACCAACACACACCATTGGAAAAATGGCCCCTCTTGCCTTCTCATAGCTCCATTTAGGTACTAGTAGGCTGCGATAAGGTCTCCCTGAAGCCTTCTCTTCTCCAGAATGAACAATTCCAATTCTCTCACTCTGTCTTCATAGGAGAAGTGCTCCATCCCTGTGATCATCTTCATGATGACCCTTCTCTGGACTTGCTCCAAGAGGTCCATGTCATTCCTGTGCTGAAGACTCAGAACTGGATGCAGCACTCCAGGTAGGGTCTCACAAAGGCAGAGAGGGGCAGAATTACCTCCCTCAACCTGCTGGTCTCACTGCGTTAGATGCAGCCCTGGACATGGTTGTCTTTCTGGGCTTCAAGTGCAAATTGCCAGGTCATGTCCAGCTTTTCATCCACCAGCACCCCGAAGCCCTTCTTGGCAAAGCTGTTCACAATCCCTCCATCCCCCAGCCTGTATTGGTACTAGGGATTGTCCTGATCCAGGTGCAACACCTTGTACTTGATCTTCTTAAGCCTTACGAGTTTTCCATGGACCCACTTCTCCAGCTGTCTTTTAAGGAGTGTTAACTGCATCATTCAGCTTAGTATCATCAGAAAACTTGAAGAGAATTCACTTGATCGCTTTATCTGTGTCCTTGATGAAGATATTTAATAGCACTGGTCCCAGTACAGACCCTAGAGGGACACCATTTACCTCCAATGTCCATCAGGACACATCTCCATTGCCTCTACCCTGTGGATGCAACTGTCCAATCCAATATTCCTTATCCACTGAACAGGCCACCCAAATTTAATGAAATGTAAATTTTGATGAGACTTTATAGGAGTCTTGTCAGACTCTCAGATATCATGAGAACTGGATACCAAGTATGAGACACATGCTACTAGAAATATACCAAGCATGAGCTGAACTGTCAGTAGACATCAAAGATATTCACAGGCCAAAGATACTGCAAGCAGAAAGGTACAACAGAACTTGTCTAGCTGTATCTTTCTGGTAGTTCTCTGGGGAGGAAGGGGAAGAATGGGGAACTGCTGAACAGAGGAGGCAAAGATCACTCTAATAGCAGCAGTTGCCAAGCCTAAATAATTATGAAATTTGAGGTAAAGTCTAAAATATTTTCATTTTTCATGATTCTGACCAAAGAGAAGATAAACTCTGTATTTTCAGTGGTTCATGTTTATATTTGCATGACTAATACATTAATGGTCCTAGAACTGATAGAGTGGTTCAAGAGAGAAAACACCAAGTGTTGTCGGCTATGGTGATTCTCCTGCACAGGTAGGAGTCAATTTTGCATTCTACATTGAAGCTAATCATAGCTCACATACTGTTTAATCAACAGTCACGTCAAGCTTAAGGGGAATTAAAAAGCAACGCAATCATTATGCTTCATAGTATGAATAGCATTTGATGACACATTGCAGAAACAGCCAGAAATAACATGAAAAAGGATGTTTCACAGAACAGATTGCACCATGAGCTCCAGCTACTGAGCTTAGGAGGCTGCAGTTCAACCCTTACCCATCTGCCTATGTTCCCTA
>NW_008684311.1:23463-37381 GCF_000695815.1 Acanthisitta chloris
TCAAGACAACACAAGAAGTAGGTGGAAGTCTCTTGGCACCTGACACTCTCAGCAGCAGCATGAGTTTGTGCTAGGGGCAGACCTTTGTTGGGGCCCAATGGTGAGCAAGTGGTGAAATTCTCATGGAAGACAGGCTACTCTCCTGGTGGCAGGCACCAGGGGAGAAAACATTCAGGGCCTCCTCTATCTGCCTTACCATATCCAAGCAGTAAACTCAAGTGGTTTTTCTTTTTAAAAATTACATGCATTTTAATATTTTTTCTATCCTATTTTAAAGTGTGTGTGGGTCGGTTGTGCGTGGCTCGTGGTTTCCACTCTTTTTCTGTGCTTTAAATAGCATAACACATAATGTTGATGTTTCTTAAAGATTTTTTTCCCCATCTGCTGTCCGTATTTTTATATGAAATGCCTAGATGGTGTCTTAGTCAGTCTGGAAGGTCACTAATATACATGTAGGGCATACTCAGATTTTGATATAAAGGGAATAAAATAAGAGTCAACTGAAGAGCTGCAGGTAAACTCAAGAGACAAATTACAATGTTTGTGGCAAAGCATACCTGACAATGTAAGTTATTCTGCATCTCAGTACCCTAGTAGTTAAAACTATTAGGGTTTTGTATTTTTCTGTTATATGTTTGGAAATGGCATTTATTTTGGCAGCTGTTGACACCTTGAAGTGTAATACTGAGCATGGTGGAACATAAAACCTTCATTTTACTGTTAAATAAATAGCAATTTTGTACTGTTTACACACATCTGCTTCAGTTATTTGCAGCAATGACCAATTTTATAGAAAATTGTATATTAGATAACCCTGGGCAATACCACATCTGCTTTGGTTTAGTCACAGAATCACAGAATCTTCAGAGTTGGAAGGGACCCATGAGGATCATCAAGTCCAACTCTTGGTCCTGCACAGGACAGCCCCAAAAATCACACCATGTGCCTGAGACCATTGTCCAAAGCTTCTTGAACTCTGGAAGGTTTGGTGCTGTGACAACCTCCCTGGGGAGCCTGTTCCAGTGCCCAACCACCCTCTAGGTGAAGAACATTTTCCTAGCAGCTAACCTATACCTCCCTTGACACAACTTCTGGCCATTTCCTCGGGTACTGTCACTTGGTTGCCAGAGAAAAGAGATCAGTACCTGCCCCTCCTCACTTTTGTGAGGAAGTTGTATACAGCAATGAGGTCTGCCCTGAGTTTCCTCTTCTCCAGGCTGAACAAACCAAGTGACCTCAGATGCTCCTCATAGGACTTTCCCATCAAGCTGCAAATCAGTTTGGCAGAGAAAGACTTCATGGTCTTGCTAGACATGAAGATGAACATGAGCCTGCAGTATGCCCTTTGGGCAAAGGCAGCCAATAGCATCCTGGGCTACTTTAGGAAGGGCATTGCAGGTAGAGAGATGTGATCCTTTCCCTGCACTTGACATTGATGACCTACCTGGAATGCTGTGTCCAGTTTTGTGCTCACCACTGCAAAAGAGACATAGACATACTGGGATAAGTCCAGTGGTGTGCCCTGAAAAAGATTAAGAGCTTGAAGCTTGAAGCATCTGTCATACAAGGACGCTGAGTGGACAGGGACATACAGGAATAGAGAGATCTGGGACTGTTTAGTCTGGCAAAGAGAAGGCTCAGGGGAGACCTTATCAGTGTGTATAAATTCCTACTAGGATGGGAGAGAGGGACTAAAGGTGAAGTGAGACTCTTCTCAAGGTAGTGAAGATAGGACAGGAAACAATGGGCACAAAGTCAAATACATGAAGGTGCATGTAGACAAAAGATGGCATGGGCAGACATTGGAACAGATGACCTATGGAGCTTTAGTCCCCATCCTTGGAAAAGCTCAAAATCTGACTGGATGTGATCCTGAGCAATGTGCTATAGTCAATCGTACTTTGAGTAGTGGGGTGGGACTAAACAATCTTCTGAGTCACCTTCCAATCTCAATTGTTTTGTGGTGATGTAATTCGTGCATTTTCCTGTATTCCACATATGGGAATAGAGTCTCTTTAACAAGCTCACCTGTTTGGTCACTGGGACTGAAATTGAATAATATATTTTAAACAGATGTTTCATCTGTATGAATTCAGCTTAGTCTTGATTTAAAAGGAGAGAACTGTTTGGATTCAAACAGCAGGTACAACTTTCCTTGGAAAAGTTGCTATGGCATGAACTAAGCTAGAAGACACTGATGACCAAAACATGCCTTGCCTCAGTGCTGCCCTGTTGAGTTGATCAATTACATTAAAGCAGAGACACAGTGGAACATAAGCCTATAAAGCAATGTCATGACATGGCAAGACAGCTTGGAATACATGAAACAAAAATCAGAATAGCCTGATATTGATAAAGATCTGGATCCCTGACTGAATTGGCAGACCTTAATGGGGCCCCCAGTGACAATGCAAGCTAGGCTGTATTTCCTATCAGTTTAATGTATCACAAAGTTCCTTTATGAGCATTTTGGGCATTTTGTTGAAGCAGGTGTGCCATAACTCCTGCCGTTTCTGTGCTCTGCAGTTCCTTGAGCAATCAAGAGTAAGGACTCCAACCTAGTGAGCCAGTTTCTGTTTATTATCTCTGGACTAATTATTATCAATCACCTTTCTTTTACATTTCAATTGCCCTCAGGAGAGGAAGACTCCTTTATACTGCTGTAATGCTGAAATTGTGTCTTTCCTCTGCTTTTATGACTTTCTCAAATAACAGTTGAATGGATACTGTAGTACTTTTTTGAGTACATTTATGGAGATAAGAAAATTACTCCTGTTTCACAGATTAACTTTTTTTTTGCATTCAAAAACTGAAAGTGGAATTTGGAAGAGCCAGATTATGAGGTATATACTATTTCATTTCACAACAGTAGGCAAAAGTGCTTAGAGATGTTGCTTGCATAAGTGATTTAATGTAGAATATTTTGCACTTGCACTGTGATGCAAATACTGATTCTTCCTTTTTCTTCCCCCATCTTGCATAGTAAATGAACATAGTAACATAACTTAAGCTCAGATGTGAACATAGCAATTGCCACAAACTCATCACTGGAAAGAACATAAAAGTGTGAGATTGGATATTGCTGCCAGAATGGTGTGAGCCCTCTCCATAAGAAGGTTTTGTGGCCATGCATTTTCTTTTAAAATCAGGGAAATACCACAACTATTGTAGTTTCATTTGCTCTCTTTCCCATAGTGGAGGGGGAGTGTCTTTTAATACAGAATCCAGTTTCATTCCTCTCAGTAGGAAGTAGTGAAATAAAACACAGGAGATGAACCGTAACATACCTATGCCTCCTCAAAGATATGAAATGACAGTCTGGTATGCTTCCTAAAGCAAAATGCAGCTACTTAACATTCTTGTAAGTCATCTCACAATTATCGTGATCCACAAAAGGACACAGCCCCAGGTTAACATTCAGGAAACTCTTGTCACAGGCAGCTGAAGACTCCCAAGAACTTCATCAGAAGAAGATATAAATTAAAAATCTGGGAACAAATATGCACCAGGAGACACTTTAAGTTAGAAATTCTTCCTAAACATGATGAAAGAAATATGACAGAACCAAATAAACAAGCAACCTCTGATACTGACACTGCCTCCCTTCCTGGGTGATGAAAGGAACTGCACTACACAGAGGTCCTTGCAGTAACCATTAAAGAGAAGAAAAAGGGGGGAAAAGAACTAAAGTTTGTGACCTTTTTTTTTCGATCAAAACACTTAGTTATTCATTCAGTACTAACTCACTGAATAAAAATGCATTAAGATCTGATTTTCATTTCCAGGCTCCTTGATTAGCCTGTCTGCCATGATTAGCCATGGCTAGTTACTCCTGTGTTGAACCAGAGGAGATCAAAGAGGTAAAGCAGCCTAGCACATCATGTGGGATGTAATCCATCCAGAAAACTCTGTCCTCAAGGAATCTGTGCCTCTGTGCATTTGCAGGCAGGGAACAGAAATCTCAAGGAAGTAAGCGGTGAATTAATGCCTTCTTTGTAGCAGCTGGCACACATTCCCAGATCAGGTTTGCATAACCCTAGAGCTGTAAGGTCTCAATATTAAAATGAGGCTTCTCTGAAAAATTAAACCAAGTTGACACAGGTCAGCCAAATGGTATCCTCCATCAACCCACAGATGTGGGCTCCCAACAGCAGAGACATGATCAAAGACTGCTTCACTGAGACTCAGAGGTTCACAAGGGACAGAGCAAGTGCCAGGGAGAGCTGAACTCTGCACAGCTAATTCAGACATCCAACATGGAATAGCTTTGTTAATACCATACAGAGACTAACTAATCTGGCCTCACAGAGCCCATACCTCTATTGAGCTAATAGGCAGCTCCAATAACATATGCTGAATGTTTTCTATTTAGTACTTCTCAATTCTTCCAGAAGACAAACATCAAGCAACATTGTGAAAGTGATACGAATGCAGCTAAACTCAGTTGTAAGGGGACAGGCTAAAGACTGTAAATTTAAATTTTAGGGTACAGGTATTTGGACATTTCACCCATTATTTAAATATATCTAATACATTTCTTAAAAGATAATAATGAAAAAGGGCAAGTTATGGGCCTCTTATGAGATGCTTTGAGAACTCAAACAAAACCCTTGGTCAGTACCTTGACAGATTTAAGGTGACTATGAATAAGGGAGGTTGCAAATATCTAACCCAGCTGTCATTCAGGTGCTGGGATGGGTTTGGGTACATTTCCTAACATGTGACAGACTGTGTTGGGAAACATTGTGGGACACCAATTAAACATTAAGAAATAAGAATTTAGAGGGAAAAACAAACCTGAAGGTACAAGTAGCATAAAGAAACACTGGTAGCAAACACAAGAAGAGCACAGTTGTGTGGGGAGTGAGAAATTAAAAAAATATCAGGAGCTACAATTGACTATAATACTGCAATTAATATTCCCCTTGTCCATCAGACACTGCCAGGACAACAAAGCTTTCAGAAAAATGGTATTTTAGGCTTAGAAATACATGCACTTAAGAATCTATTGACCTATCATTTAAAAAATTATCCCTCTTACTTATTTTTACTATGTTCTATTTACACAGCACTTAGCACATTCATAAATGCTCCTGTATTTGGAACACTGTTCCGTTTATACAAGTGACAAGCATCTTATCAATTGCATTGGTTCCAGTGTAGATATGATCTGCTCAATAACTGATAGCTGAGATGTAATTAGGATTGTGTTGGAATTTTCTAGAGAGATCAAAATTACAGGGTTGGTTTTCTAATATAATATTTATGTGTCTAATATAAATTAATGAGAGGTAACAGGCATTAATCACCTCCTGTCTGCAGGTTTTACACACATTAATGAAATAAGTTGTTAATTCTAGGATAAAGATAGATGACATAACGAACATTTTGATACAAAAGACTAAAAAAAGACAAGATAGTCTCTTGACCTGAGAGAGAACAGTAGTGCTCAGAAGAGTACTTTCCACAAGAGAGGTGCAGCATAACAAAGACTAAAGCCAACAGACCCCTTATGCACTTCTGCCCAAGATAAATGAAGGACATGCCAGATGGTTTGAGAACCTATCTGAAGTGATGAAAGACTTTCCACCAAAAAATCTATGAATAGCACTGGAAGAACAAAGAGGGGGCAGAACAGCACTACCTTGTATTTCACTTCTCAAACACATTAAATCTGGGCAATATCAGCATTCTGGATATATGCTCTATTTCCCTATTTGCCTTTAGTCAACCACTTGAAGATGACATTTCTACCCCTTCAACAGGGTAATGTTTCACATGTTTTGGATTGATTTATATGTTAACGACACTTAAGACACCTATCAGACATGGATTGTACATTGGCTCATTTGACTGATCCTTAGCTGTGCTAGGGACAGAGTAAGATTTGAATCACTTCAGCCTAGACAGAAGACAAGGCAATAAGATATATCAAGGTAAAAAAAAGGCTCCAAGCAGTTGAAACTCTGGTACAATTTATGCAATTGTTTATTTTACCAAAGGAATTAGGAGTTCTAGGATACATCTGGACATTATTGCTTTAAGCCAACATCATTATTTCTGTTTCCACCAAGTTTTTTCCTTGAAAACCAGACCAGTCACCCATCATTTACATGACAGGCTGCCAAAAATATTACTAATTTGAAGCATGCTGAGAGACCACTTACTTGACAGGTTTAGGCAGTTTCTACCTAAGACAAACAAACTAGCAGGGATGAATGCAATCATGATACAGCTGCATGCTACTAACTCCCAGGTTTTCTGCTCCTGTGCAGAGCTCCCAGATATGGATTCTGAAAAGTTACAGTAAGCAATTTGGTGACTACCAGATCCCCAGTACTGCAGCTAGGAATCCTGCTAATGTATTTCTGACTGATCTTCCCAGATTCACCCTTTGGAGAGCACAACTCTGTGTTGGGCAGAGAAAACATTCACATTCCCAACTTAATCTCCTAACTTTCAATTCCCTCCATGAATTTTATTAAGACCCAAGATTTAAGATGCAACTCTCCATGTGTTTCTTGGTGAATTAAAGCTACAGAACGGACTGAAATCAGAGCCAAAGAGTTATGGTTGTTAGTCAGCACTAATTATAAAGCACCTACAACGTGTGATTGCTATTTGCAATAACCTGCCATGCAGGAAAAACGTTTTCTTGAGTTGCATGTGAATGTAGCAGTGCGAGTAGAGCCTTGCAAGTCATTAAGTTCTTTGCTCAGAGGCTATAAGGGAGCCTGGAAGATATTTTTATTCTCAGATGAATCTGAAATGGGGTGTGTCTCTCTGAAGCAAATTCTTCCTCCCAAAGGTCAAACAAGGTAAGTTGAGTGACCCAATTGCATGCATTGAGTGATGCTGTGTAAACCACAAAAAACTTTGGAAGTAGACGATGATTTCAAGGTAGGATAGGTATGGAAAGTTCCATGAGGAACAGAAAAACAGCTGAAACTACTCTCTTGCACAGTACGCTCTCTGTGTGCCACATAGTCCAGCACAACAACAATCACATCACTTCACACAGGTCTGGGAGGATTGCACAGTGTGGCAGTCTGGGAGCAGGGTGTTGGACACCTGCTCAGCAGGTCCTATCAAGTGCCATCTAGACTAGGGTTCAGAAAAATGGAAATTTTAACTAAATTATTTCCACAGCTTTTTCACTGGAACCAGTTTGATAAATGTGAATGTGCACAGGTAGATTTATTTATTTATTAGCTCTAAGCTGTGTTTGTCAAATCTGTCATTAGAGCAAGCAAATCATCAGGTGCATATTCAGCCTCTACAATGTTGTTAATAGTTTAATGGAAGAATCATGCATGACTGGTACAAGAGCCAGTAACTTTGATATAGGTCTCCTTAGTAGCAGCACTTTGTTCTTCTGCTTAAAAGCTGTACAGCAGCTGGAAAAAATCCCAGCACATTTATAAGTAAGTTCCTGTATACAAAGTTGAGTTTAGCTTACAGGAAATTGACACTCCCATAGATTCTGAATTTCTATAGTCACAGTTTCTTTTTCTTAAATGAATTATGCTGATGAATAACACAGAAACATTCTGTATTTGTACTTATTTATTTTCATGTCCAATAGAAAATCTATTTGTCTTCCAATAATTTTCTTACATAGAATGGGATTAAATTTTAGCATCTGGCTTGAACTGCCACTTTCAGCATCCTGGAATAAGTGTGAATTTATTTAGGTCATACAAGATCATGGTATTTCTTCCAAGCTAGCAACTTATTGACATGAACAGGAACTTCAGGCATTAAAAGAATTTTTTCAGGCTGCCTGCAGAATTGAGACTTTGTTCGTAAATTTCTCAGTATCTGTAGCTGAGAAGAAAAATCTGAAGAGGTAAAGTCTATTCTAGATTGACTTTTCCAGCCCCAGAAGTAGCAGTTTGGTGTAGCTGCATACAACTTGCACCAGTACAGTTTGCTCTGCCTTTTATCTACAGCAGTTCTGTACCAAGAGCTGTTTTCTGTAGTCTGCCAGCTATGAAATAAATGCGAGCTCTATTTATAGGTAAACTTCCTGTGACCCATGGAAAGACATTCTTTCATTTCCTCTTACGTTTTAGCTTGTTTAAAATCCCAAGAAAGTTATTTCTCTCTTCAGCTGTTATGCCTTTTTAAAACTCATTATCTAGATATGTATTACCTGGTTATTTTTTAAAAATGATCACTGACATACCTGCTTAAGATTCTACCAGTTAATTCAGAGCACCTCTCATCCTGCAAATATCCCATATATTTTGCAATAAGTTAATAGCCTTTCTTCATTTTTGTGAGCAATTCCTTTTGACTCATAAATCAACATTGTATGTTTAGCTTGTGAAGAGATACTGAAAACTGAAAAGGAATAAAAACAAGAAGAATGCAATATTTCTAAGGAAACTCTGTTCTGGGTTTTCAGATTATTTTTTAAAAATTAATCATGACATTCTGTTTTCCCATGTAATAGAACCAACTTGCCTGGTTTAAATTCCATCTCCATCTATCATTATCCCCCTAGTCCTAGTTTCTTTGTTTTCCCTCAGTGAGAAGCAGCAGAAATTCAATTTAGACATCTCAAAGATACATTTTACTCCATGTAGAAACTGGTAGTTATAAAGCTCCTGGCCAAAAGTCCTCAGCATACTAACAATAATTACAACATTCAATACAAGCTTTATGACAGCTAAAGTTATCAAAGAACAAAAGATTGTGTTTCTATCTTTACCCAGACTGTGTTAGTTGCATTCATTTGCACACAGCTGTCAACATCTTAGCAGTTGCTGCAGTGACCAGGGAGAGGTGGATGATCCACAAGAACAAAAGTGTCAATATTTCTCATTTCTCTAAAAAGAAGATTAAAAGAAACTAGTTCAGAATTAATATTTAGGACAGGTTGCTTTTAGCCTGGTGAGTGTGAGAAATATGCATATTTGTATGCATTTTCAAAATTAAGATTTCTCATCTGCTAGCAGCAGTAGGTGAAATTATGGATCTGCAAAGAGATTCTCTCTGAGTGAGAGACACAAATAGAAAAGCCTTTGAGACACTTGTTTTGGCAAATTTCTCTAGAACCACGAAAATTTCGAATTTCCAACTTGCCTTTGAAATCCCTAGAAACTAGTGATACTTATGCTCATAACATATACATATCCAGGATTCGATATCTTGAACTGTTTTGCTAGTGGTTTGCTTTTTGAATATTTAAGTCAAGACAAACCTCACATGGGACAAATTAATCTGCAGTTGGAACATTAGAGTGACAGTGTGTTAGGACAGATATGCATAAATAAACCCCAGAACTTTGAAATAGCTGTAACATACCCAGGAGATAAAGGAATAAGATGGAATTTTGAAGGAAGAAAACCCCAGTGAGCATCTTTTGCTGAAAGTACCTGTAACACTTTGCAGATGTAGACAGCTATAACCAGTCTTCCAGGAGGAAAAGTAAAAATTCACCATCCTTCTTACCCAAACATCATGTGAGAGCAATATCCACTGAAGTCAGTAGCAACTGTCAGTACCTTAATTACCATTGGAGTGAACCTAGTATTGAAAATTGCCATCAGTTACTTTAACACTCAGATACTTCTATTAAAAATCACTATCACATATGTAGATTCAGAAAAATTTTCTCCACTTCTACTGATTTTTCAGTCATGCAAAGCACAAAATTTGTGGGAAAGAGGCTACAAGGTAATTTTTGTTTTGTTTTGTTTTGTTTTGACTATGTTCTTTTCTCCTTTAAAAAGTCTGTAAAACATTTTCTTCTTTCACCCCTATAATTGTTTATTTGATAGATACTACCAATAAATATTTATCGGAAGCTTATTACGCTCAAAATAGGTTTGCATACTGTGAAGGTCAAACAAGCCTAAAAAAGGAGGTTTTGCATAAGCCATGTAGCACATGGCTCATTGCTCTAACATAAGAAGACAACCTTCTCTCCCTCCCATCCCCCCAAATATACAGACTCTTCAGATCTTCAGGTACTAACATGGTCTTGTATTACTGCTGGCATATGACCTACTTTTAAGATATTGTTACTGAGCTCTGCCTCCATGCAGAATACCACCTGTGCTAAATTGTGGTCTACACAGGTTTGGACTCCGGTGGCAATTTCTGATGCTTCTGCTGCATTTCCTCTTCTTCAGCCCCACTGCCTTTGCTTTTCACAGAATGCCCCATGTATTGAATATTTCAGATACTTTTATTTCCTCTGTGCAAGGCTATTATGCTGTTCCAGTGAGCATGGTCTTGCCCTTACTTGTCTCCACATGTCTTGCTATAAAGAGTAATTAAACTGCATCCTACTGAGTTTACTAAGCTTAGGTTTAATGCCCCAAATTAAACTGATGATTATTCTACCTTTAATGGGTTTTATTGGCATACTTACCTGATGTTTCTCTCCTGCCTCATCTAAAAGTAATTTATTTTTAGGGCTCCAAAAACTGAAGATATGATCAAGGAGTCCTTGGTGATCAGAATAAGGATATTTCTTGGTTTAGAATATTTTTTCTGTTGTTGTTAAACATATGAATTTTGTGCACTACTTCATTCTGGGGAATTGTTGATAGCAGAACTTGAAGATGTTTTGTTTCCTTGGTAATATAACTGAAACACTGATACATTCTCCTCATAGGAGAGAAGGAACTCCACTAAGTTTGTTTGGAGTACATTGAAACAGTACTCTGAATCTACTTTGCAAAAAAATGCTTATTTGGCTCTAGCTCAATTCAACCTTTCCCAGAGCCAAGAGCTCTGCAGAATTATTTTATAGCTTCTGTCAGAAAACTAATGTAAATGTTTTATGGAAAAGATACTCTCATTAACACAGCGTTGACTATTTTAGATGCCTTTTCCCACAATTGGACTTTGTTGGTGTATTTCCTGCACTTTGCCTTGGTTTTGTGTGCTCCGTCTGTGAGAAATTGCACGGGGTTTTCCTTAACTTGAAAAATCTTATCTTTTGTTGATGGGAGTGACCTCACTATTTTTAGAGCATAGTGCAAGACCCATCTTTTCATATGAGCCTTTCCTCGGTAACGAAGAATGACATCATGTCCCAGGGATACTTTAAAGAAAATAATCAGACCTTTAGTAACTAGATCTGAAAGATAAAATCAAGACAGGGAAATCAAGGCCTTTTACAAGATGCCTCTGCACAAGCAACTCTTACTTATAACCATAGTAACTTTGATTTGCTGAGCTGAGGAACTGGTATAATAATAAAGCTACAGCAGCTTAGGTTTCAGCAATCAAGTATACACCAGGATCCCAGACAGGATTATAGAGCTACTGGGACTTCTCTAGACTTCACACACCAAGATGATGTCTAGATGGCTGCAAGTGCACTCCTTGATTACAGTGTATCCAAAAGACCATTCTCACCTACAGGGGCTTGTGAAAGTCAGCACCTGGAGGGATGAGAGTTGCACAGGCAACACTGCTGCGCTTCTCATCCATTCAGACGTTGCTGAATACACACAACAATTCCTCTCAGGGGCCTCCAAGTGCTAACTTTCAAGACCAATAATTTTTCACCAAAGCGTAAAACAGAAGCATGAAACATCTTTATGTAAGGCGTAAGATCCTCTGAGACAGTTCAGCCACTGCTAGACTGATGCTTATTTTTATCTCTAATCCCTGCCAACATCATCATGAAGGTAGCCTTCTCTTACAATCCCAGCTAAAGGGACTGTGTATGAACCATGAAATACTGGGCGACTTTGGCTTTTTAATGTTGAAGCATATAGAAGGCAGTAAGCTACTACAGTCAGTGTCAGGAGTGAAAAACCCCTGAGTTAGATAGATACAATAGTTAGTCATGCACTCTCTTGTGTGGGAGAACAAACATCTGATTGATGTGAGTTAACATTTAAGATTATTCAGATGGAAATATGTTGGTAGGAGGATTTATTCACAGAGGAGAGATTGCAATTGTTTTGCTACACAAAGCCAAGCCTCCTTTCTGTGGAGAGGGTTAAAAAGCAAGAGGAGGAAGCAGACACTCCTTCATCATGGGCACTCTGTGGGAAACTTGACTGACCTCAGTTATCAGGATAAGAACTAAGTCTGGGGCAGACAGAGAAATCCAGAGGGGGAAATATTCTACTGCCTGGGGACAATAGGCATTTCTGAAGTGTCATATACATTTACTATTACAACAATGCCTTATTGACACCCTTTCCTTATTAAGAGAGCAGCCATTTTCAGCACACATCTGTTTCCCATGTGAGGCAAGGGATGTACCTTGTTAACTTCAAATATTAAAAAATACATGCAGCAGAAGCCTTTTCTCAGTAAGAAAAGAAGCTTATAAGTTCTGAACAATGGTTAGTATGCAATGGATTCTCCCACTCATGAGCTACAAATACATTGCATACCATCAAGAGCTTTTAATAATATTGTCATCTAGATATCTCAAAAATGTTTTTAGATTTCTGCAATATGTTCAGCTGTGAAAGTGGCATGTATCCAATGTTAACAATAGACTCTAAGCTATGAATCACCAGAGAAAGAAAAAAATTACAAGAATAATGTTTAGTCATATTTGTCAGAATATATCAGACCAAGCATATGCAGCTCTATCCCTCAGTGTTCTCAAACTAAATCTCTCAATGCAAAACGTCTGAATTCAGAGAAAATTTTGCCAATTTTTACCCTGCTTTAAAATTCAAAATACCTCAAGGCTGCAGCATTTTTGCAAACAAAGAAAAATATATTTCTGAAATCCTACTGCAGCAATTGGTGAAAAGTTTTATTCTCAGTGCTGAGAGCCTTTTGATTCTGGAGAGTGGGGGAAGGGGACAGGGAAGGAGGGGCTGTGGTCTAGCATGTTGCGTGTGATGCTAAGGACTTTGGTTCGCTTTCAATGCAAGTCTTGAAAGTCTGCAAGTTAAATATCACTCTATTTGAATAGCAGATGTCAGAGCCCTTATGAAAAGCTTTTCATGAACTGGGTGGTCGTTACTGGGCTGCCCAGGGATAGCCAGCAGGAAAATCTGATTACACAAGCAAATCTCACATCAACTCACTTCTGAGAGGCTGTTAGGTAGTACCTCTGCCAGGTCATGCTCTACAGCCCAAAACCTTTCCTTTCCCCTCAAAGCACTGAGCAAAGGTCCATTCTTCTCACTGAAGAGCCCTCACTACTAGTATCCTCTTTTCCTGAGTGTTTGAAAAGAAAGTAAGTAGGAGAGCCAGGTCCAACTACCTTTCCTTGGTTGAGGGGTTTCAAGTGTCAATGTCTATAAGGAAACATCAACTATTATTGGCTATTCTGCTTTGGAAGTGTCTCTGCTTCATCCTGTTTAAGCTGTTCTGCTGCACTTAAAGGATTCAGGATTTGTTTGACAGGAAAGAGGAAACAAGTGGAAGCTTGGTTTAATAGCCAGGTAATCATCACACTTACCAGATGGGAAGAGTCTTTTACTTGTAAGAATGTTTCAGACATTTTATCTACTGACCTTTGAACAAGCTACAGAAATATGCAGAGCAGCCCATATCCTGGTACCTAGGGCAGTATGACGGATGTGGGTTTGAACTCCCTCCAGCAGAGGACCAAACTGAACATGGAAGTATCACAATGACCTAGAAATTTCATCCAGTGTTTGCAATTTCCCACCTTCATCAAATTCCATGGCCAGAAAACCAAGTTATTAATATCACTTCATCAGCAAGCATTTCCAGATAGTTAGGTCTCTCATGTTTATTTCTGCAACAGGTCTCACCTCTTTAGTAATATTGAAACCTCACCATTTGTAAGAAACTATCACAGTCAGTTATGGGAAGGGATAGGAGCTGAGCAGAAAGCACCAATGTATCACTGAACAAATTGTTCAGAATTAAAGCTACTCTTAAATTCATTTTCTAATTTTTAAATAAACATAGTCTAACTACAGTTTTCATAGTCTTGGATAGAGTTCCT
>NW_008684311.1:37415-43608 GCF_000695815.1 Acanthisitta chloris
TAGTATCTCTCCTCCATCTCTTGTGGAGCAGCTGCCATTGGAGAGGACAGTCTTGAGAAGGCAGCATGAGTGAAAGTACTGGCTTCACTGATAGCCCTAACTGAAGTTCTAAACCTATATTCAAAAGTATATAAGGAGAATATTGCACTGTGAGACTTCAGGATGCAAGAACTAAAGCTCTAAGTCTGTAAGCTGTATCATTTCTTATCCAGACTCCAGAGAATTCAAACCTACTGGCCTAATTTGTCCATCTACAGGCTCTAACAAATATCTAAGCAAGTATTTGAATTGTTAAAAATCACTTCAGAGAAACAAAACAGCTGCTAAATTTCACCACTTGTTGCAAGCTCTAGTTCATGACTGGATATTGAAAAATATGCAAAGAACATTCAAATTATTCTGTTTAAAATTAGGATTATTGAATAAGCAAACCTAAATAGATCTAACAAAGATAAAGTGGCTGCATTAACTGAGGCAAATTTAAGTGGTTGGAAGCTTTTTTCCATTTATCAAAAATCCAGAAAAGAACCCCAACCTATTTTACCTTAAAGGAAAACAAGTTTGGTAGCAAATGGTTTGTTGTATATTTCCAGTTCTCTCCCCTTCCTTTACAGGCACACAATCCTGGCAAATATATTGCAAAGTAAACAGGCAATATTTTCTGTTTCTTTGGCAGGACATCAGTGGTTAGCAGTTGCCATGCCAGGAACCTTCCTGAACAAATTCACTGTGAAACAGCAGCACCTTTTAACTTTGAAACAAGCTGACAAAGGCAATTGCACCACAGATGGGAAATCCTGCTGGTGTTAGTATGCATAACTGCAAGTGTTTGGTTTTAATAACCAAACAGCAAGATGGCTAAATGATAAATTGTCTAATCAGCTTTCTGACTTCTAACTGTTGAGGTTTTCATCCCATATATAACTGCATTCCAAAGTTTCTCAGTTAAGTGGTGCAGCAGCACCAGCCCTTACTTACTTAAAAGCTGATAACACATTTCACAGACAACTGTTAACTCCTTGCACCCATTAGCTCGTGGTTAGGTTTATCTGCTCACATTCAGAAAGTCCTGTTGTTCTAAGACACACCGGATTTGCATCTGCCAATTCCTCTTCATACAAATGACTTTCCTGGGAACAGCAAGGCAATTATGTCAGCAAGTGAGGGAAGTGTGAGTTTCTCTACACCTAGAAATACTGCAGTGAATAACAGCAAGAGCTAGACTGAGCAAGCAAATTCCATTACATGGACTATTTCAGAAGTGGATTTTCAAACCAGCTTCATTGAAAATTGTATTTTTCCCCTTCATTCTCTTTTAAGGTCAAGCCTTGAACTGTGACTCCTGTTCCAGAGCATTAGCAGAGCCTGCCTGCTGTGCAAATACTGGAGCCCAGTCCCACCAAATCTGAATGGCAGCCCAAATTCCTCAGAAACCCTGACAGGCAGCCAGCCCAATGAGGGAACATAGAACTGGCTGCTTCACTGCCTGGCATGTTGAAGTTCCAGTGGTTCTCATTCAGGAGATTCAGCAGATCCATCTAACAGAGCTCCAAAGACCTTACTGCAGGGTCGGTAACAGACTGGGGATGCTGCAGATTCATGGCCTCCTGGCAGTCCAGACCCTTCATACCTTGGGGACTTAGGGATAGATGCTGCAGCAGAAACCCAGAGGGGATTCCTGCAAAATCCAGAGAAACAATGTCTGCTGACATTTCCAATTTCACAGTCTCAGAAGGTGTGAATAGGATAAAATTTCTTTTGTGATCAGCTTTAAATTATTGCTACAATGTAGTGACATCAAATATTTTGCATCACTTCTGTTTAGCATTATCAATCTTGTCTCTGTTGCAGGAACAGAAATGTCTCCAAATCGAGTCTGTTTTGCCCATGATGTTAATTGGTGAGTGCTTTCTCCCTGTACCTATATATAACCACAGGGCTTTAGATATATCTTCTTCCATGCCCAGTTGAGGAGGGGAAGAGAAGGTTGATAGGCACCTGGCATCAAGTCTAGGTCAACCCATCATAGTCACTTCCTACTTATGCTTTTCTGAGGACTTGTTAAACATTTCAAGCTCACTGCCCAAGTCACCGGAGTCACCTGTTTTTGCATAGAAAAAAATACAGGATATATATAACAAAAGTTACTGCTTTCCCTATCCACCTCAGGGAGTTTAGAGGAGTGTAGCTTGTTGACTTTGCATATGTCATGTTTTAACCTGAGTCGGCAACTAAGCCCTTCAGTCACTCACTCACTGCCCCTTTGGCCAGATGGGGGAGAGAATTGGAAGGGTAAAAGTGAGAAAATGTGTGGGTTGAAATAGAGTTTATTAATTGAAATATAACATAATAATAGCAAAACAATAATAAACTGCAATGAAAAGGAAAAAATAACAGAGGAAAACAAGTCATGCAAATGAAAACAGTTGCTCACCACCAACTCGTGGATAACCAGCCAGTTCCTGAGCAACAGCCCTCTGGCCAGCTCTCTCCCTAGTTTATATGCTGAGCATGGCACCATGTGGTATGGAATATGCCTTTGGCCAATTGGGGTCAGCTGTCCTGGCTGTGCTTTCCAGCCTTCTCAGTGACAGGTCATGAGAAGCTGAAATGTCCTTGACTCAGAGTAAGGATTGCTCACCAACAACTAAAACATCAGTGTGTTAGCAACATTATTCTCATCCTAAATCCAAAATACAGCACTGTAGTAGCTACTAGGAAGAAAACTAACCCTGTCCCATATCAAATCAGGGATAAAATACTTCATGAAAGCAAGCCAGATGTGAAGCATGCCACTTACAAAGCAGCCCTCTCACTTTACAGGTTCTTTTTTGCTCCACAGTGTGCTGGTTTGGGTTGAAGTGGAGTTAATTTTCTTCACAATGGCTACTATGGGACTATGTTTAGGATTTGTGCAGAACACAGGGTTGATAATGCAGAGATGTTTTTGTTGTTGCTGAGCAGAGCTTACACAGAGCCAAGGCCTTTGCTGCTTTCTGTACTGGCAAGGAAGTTGGGGGTGCATGGGAGATTGGGAAGAGACACAGCTGGGACAGGTGACCCAAATTGACCAAAGGGATATTCCATACCATATGACATCATGCTCAGTATATAAGGTGGGAGGAAGAAGAAGGAAGGAGGGACATCTGGAGTGATGGTGTTTGTCTTCCCAAGGAACCATTACGCGTGATGGGCCCTGCTCTCCTGGAGGTGCTGAACACCTCCTGCCTATGGGAAGCAGTGAATTAATTCCTTGTTTTGCTTTTCTTGTGTGTGCAGCTTTTGCTTTATCTATTAAACTGTCTTTTTCTCAACCTGTGAGTTTCTCTAGCTGTTACCCTCTTGATTCTCTCCCCCATCCCATTGGAGGGGAAGTGTGTGCACAGCTGCATGGTTCTTGGTTGCTAGCTGGGGTTAAACCACGACACACAGTCAAAACAAGTGCTGTCCCCTTTGATTACATGAAAATTCAGATGTAAAGGTTTTGTTTGGTTTCTCAGTACATGTATGACATGTAAGACTCAGAGGGAAAGGTGGCATTTTTCACTGAAGCCAACTGGTGCAACAAGGAGAAAAAGAGCCACCAGTATCTTTAACCCAGAGTCCCTATGTCAGCACCATATAGCAGTTAAGTCCACACAAAGAATCTGGAGTTGTTACAGCATTTGGTTGATGTGCGGACTGTTGGGCTCAGAGCACATTGCTTGATCCAGCACAGGAAGGAGATGAATCCTTGCATTCAAGGCTGGTTGTGCTTTCACAGGGTAAAGACTGCCTTCCTGAAGAAAAAGAAAGCTGAAAGCTGAAACCTCCCACTTAACTAGTAGGTCTCCTTAATATATTTTAGCTTCAACAAACCAGCACATTTTCATGAAGTCATTTTGTCAAAGTAGTCTCTCTAGTTTAAATTTTCATGCCTGCTGTCACATCAAGAATACAGTTACAGTCAGGTCCTGTGCTGTAAGTCTAGTTTTTACAGTACAAAATCCTTCCCACTGGAGGCAGAGCTGTGATCACGATTAGCTTACTTGATACAAGATACAGTGATGCAAGGAAGTGACATCTTAAAAACTCAACCTTACAACAGACTTCATTTTCAGGTATTTAACTTTGAGCACGTTTTACACATAAAGTGCTCCTGTAAAATCACTTACTTTGATTCCTTATTCTTCAGCAAGATATAAAGGAAGCTGGCTAGAGCCTGCAGTTTGCACTACTGGCTTTCCCACTGCATATGCAAAACCAGACTTCTGGTGCAATTTTTTTCATGCTCCTTTGAATATGAGCCTTCCATGCAAAAAATCCACATAAGTAAAATGAAACTTTCTAGTAATATGGAGCATGAAGTAATTTGTAGGAAGTAGTATAACATTAGTTCACAGCATTTCCCCCTTTGAATAAAGATGGAACCAAACCTTTTTTTTTCCTTATAAAACCCCCAAAATAACATGACCAGTATCTACTTCCCTAAAAGTGGAAGAGAACATACAGACTAACTGCTAAGAAAAACAGGAAAGGAAAAAATCTACAGTAAGTAACAAAAAACTCATCCATACTTCTTGGTTTCAGAGTCTCTGTTACCCATTGAGGTGAGGAATAAACATCTCACCTGCAGGTATCCCCCCCTAAAGTCACTCAGATGTACTGCTGGGAATGGGACTTGGGACAAGTCCCAGCTGGGCAGTAGAAGTCTCCCCTCCACCACCCTCAACCACACATTTCCTTTTAGCTGGAACTAGCTGTTCCCTCTGTGCCTGAGCTGGCAAACTACAGAAAGCATCAGTCAGTCACCTGTCAGATTAATTTACTATCTATCTGCTTAACTGTGGCAGTCTCTGAAGTCATTCATCCTACATTCATTACTATTAAGTAGCTAGCAGCAGCAGCAGAGCCTAGAACATGTGTGTATGACCCAAACTGTAATACCAATGGACTGCCCTGGATTGTCCACAGGTGTAGGGAGGGAAAAGCTAAATAAGAAAAACAATGTTCTCCCTCAGAGGTTTCCTAAATGAGTGCTAAATGAAGGTGTTGTGAGTGTTTCTGCTGTTGAGAATGAAGTGGCCCTTGTGATATGACACAAAGAGAATATGCAGATGACTAAGTGGTATTTAAAAAAGCCTGAGAGACTTTGTGAGAGAAACATATTCAGCCAGCATCCTAGTCAAACTCTATTTTGGGAATATTGATCATGTGTACAGAAACACATACAGCTTCATCTGGAAGAGGATGGTATTTTTTCCTCCTTTCCCTTTCCAGCAGAGGCAATGGCCATGTGGTTGATTTGTTACACCTCGCTGCTTGTTGCTGTTAGTGACAAGTAAGACAGCCGTGACTAAAGACTTTAAAGCACCCACTCTACCACCTTCCCTGCTTAGTATTCTTGTCTCCTTTCCCGGTGATTTTTACCCAACCTTACTCTCCCTTTACTGGCAAGTTATTTACCTCTTCTTCAGTCAGCTGGGTCCTGCCATTGCCAATTTGATCTTATGTTATCTATCCAGTGATCCAGCTATGGCCTGTCATATTTCATATTTCATTTCTTTCTGCCTTTTTTGCATATGCACATTATAGGCAGATATTTTTCCTCTGGTTGTGTGCTGACCAAAAAAGTAAAAAAATATAGGAAAAAAACAACCCACTTTACAAGTTCATATGAGCATGTCAGAAACCCAGCGTTTCTAAACTTAGACTCCCAGGAAAATTTATTAACTTGGGCTCAGGGCTCTGCAAAGGCAGACATGCAGTTTATTTCCTTTCCCAGCATGGGTAGAGCACTGTGAGCTTGTATGAACACTTTTGTATTTGCCCCTAAGGTAGTTTGCACATGTGAAACCTGGACTGCTTACGGTAATGTCCCCTGAAGCAGAGACCCCGTCAGCACTAAGGAATAATTGCCTTTATTACACATCCTAGAACAAACTCACACCTATAGACTACCCCCACCTATAGCATAAAATTGACTTCTGTGGTTTTGATCACCACAGTCCCAGATCCTTTTGTGTGGTATCTCTGCCTAACTGAGCCTTTATCTTCTGTAGCTGTTTATTGATTACTTCTTTCTCCTTATAGTATTTTCCCATTGTCTTGTAAATTTTCATACTGTAAGGTTTAGGAATTACTTTCCATTTTTGTCAATACCATTTTGAATCCTGATACAATTCTTCAGGATACTTACAAACCTCACCTTTTT
>NW_008684311.1:43645-70568 GCF_000695815.1 Acanthisitta chloris
GTCTTGCTTTACTCATTTGGTTATGGAGTCCAATGGCCTTTGATCACTAGGACCTGCTATTCAAAACAAATGTAAGAACATAAAATATCTCACAAAGTCTAAATGCATCTGTTTATTAGTTCAAAGTTCAGCAAATTGTGTATGACTGCAATGATATGTATTTACTTGTCTATAATTTGCCTTCTTTTATTCACCAGATAGTATTAGAAAGGAAAATATGGATTGCTTTATAAGTGGTGTGAGGTTAAAGAGCTGAACAAGTCTGTCAAGAAAACCTCTTTTGCACCTGCTGACACCTGCTAATTATACAATGGATGTTTCATTGCTTGTGCACTGTGCTTTTTTATATGTCTGATATTTTCATGTTTCTCCTTTGGGTTCCCCAATTTAATATTCAAGCCAAGTGTCCTCACATCTAATGTCTTCTCTAAAAAACATCTCCTCAGCATCTTGTAAGATCAATTTCCTAGTGCACATTTAAAAACTACAAATGTTCCCACTCCAGATACCATGATAGCATGGTATATGTGACCAATAACCACTATTATCTGGGGAGAGCTGAGTTACATGATACAGAGAGGCATGAACCTCACTAAAGCTGGAGAAAGCCAGCTAATCTCCTCAGGACTGCTTACATCTTCCTTTGCACATTTTTTCCATGTGTATTCAGATTTTTTATACTGCAGACAGGTGAAGACTGCTGTAATTTATTCCAACGTGGTAGAAATAACCTCGTAAGGGTATAATTAATTTCACATAGTAGAACTTCAAGGAACAAGGACCTTGGCCTAGACCCACCCAATCTAAAATTAGAGATTAGATGGGTGAAGATCCTATCTACCTGAAGCCCTTTCTGGCTTAGAAATTATATTTTAATTATTTTTATACCCAAAGTAGCATAGGACAGATACAATCCTAAGAGACATATTTCTGTCAGGTACCTCATATTAAGTGGACTGAATCTGAGCCTATGCCTTCAACATTTCTCTGATTGTCAAGTAAATGAAATGGCGAATTTTCTCTTGCTCCTATGATTAACAATTTGTGATGGTGTGTTTACTATTGAATAACTAAGAGGATATGTATTTCTAATTTTTATAGGAACATTCAGGAAGAAGGCACTAAAACTCTACATGATGCCTCGTTATTCAGAAATGTTCTAGATGAGCTTATATGGCTTGTCGAATCACCACAACAACTAATTCCAAACAGCAGAGGGCTGTAAGACATGATGGCAACAGACTAATTTTGAATCCTCTAGTCATCCCATGAAAATCCTCAACTGACTTTCATTAAACTCAGGATAATCAAAATATTTTGACAGAATTCTTTCCATGCCTGGGCATTTGAAACTCTGATAGCTGATAAAATATCAGTGAGATATCTAACATCAAGGCGCTGATGCTGCAGCAAGACCAGCATTTAGTCTTTTCCTCAGAACATGCTGTACCTATTACAGAAGGGAAAAAAAAGTCAGAAAAAAAATACGGAATGAAACACACAGGAGGACAGTGTCATGTGTGAAAAGAAGGTAGCTTTATTGTTCTAAGGCCTTATCCTCTTAATTCTTGAGCATGCTTCTACAGAAAATCAGACTGGTTCTGTGACTGTAGCTATGATTTTTACATACATACATCTTCACTGTATTTCTATCCTCCCCCTATCTAGGGTGTATTGGGTTTTATTCTGTTTTCTCCTCTGATAAAAAGGTGCTTGGTAAAGGTTTGGGTACACTGAGACTTGCATCAAAGAGTTTAGTTCAAATTTAACTACAGTTGCTTAAATATCCACATTAATATTTGCCAAGAGTTGAGAATAGGACTGCATTCATGCTTAAATGCACGCACACATGGTGGGGGGGTTCCCTACTTGAGGCTGGACAGGATGTTATCTTTCTTCAAAGACGAGGGAAAAGAGAATAGTTGTTGAAAACTGCAAAACCTAGAAAAATGCTTGACAATAGAACTTCTTAGCAAAGACGAAGCCCTTACACAATAGACCTTCTTAGTAAATGGGAAGGTTTTAGAGACTTCTGGCCATGTTAAATTCCTCCCCCACTTCCTTGGGCAGAAATCCAAAAACAACAGGGAGGTGTATTGGTATCAAAGTAGATTGAAATCTGTGACCTTTCTGAACTCTGTAAGTACCTCTATAGCTTGTAAACTGGAGTTTGGAGTTACAAGCATCACCAGCAGTTGAAGCTTAGCCCTCGATGATTTTGCAGGTAATTTGTACCAAATCCCTGTTCATGCAGACTCCAGTGAATGCTGTATGGTATTTTAAATTTCTATGTTCACACTATCTACTGAAAGCTCTGCAAGCTTAATGCTTGAGACTTGGTTACTGCATTTTGTGCTCTTTCACAGATATACTAACTGCCTGCATGCACAGACAAGGAATTGAGGTGCTGCTTTCTTCTGCCTTCTCTTTGGTTTAGAAGGATGCAAAATTATTGTTACTATGGAAACATTTTGTTTAAAGAATAGAAAAAGATAAGAATACAATAAAACACAATGTGTTCAGGTTTCATTACACTTCATTACACTGTGAGCCCAGCACTGGCTGTGGACACTGGACTGCAGACCATGTGAAATCTCATTAACCTAACATCTGCTTGTGTGTTGTGGTCCCTGCAGATGCATTACTAAAGCACTACAGCTAGCTGTAATTTTATGAAACACAGAAAATCCACACAATACTTGTATACATTACTAGCCATAAAGAAATAGATCTTGATAGAAATGGCTGTTGTTGTACCTCTATTTCCTCTTTAATGCATCCCGAAATTAGTAAAATTTCAAGCACTTGTACAGTCCTTGTTGTTGCAAATTTTTTAACTCAAATCTTTTGTTTTAGAAAAATTCCCTGTATTTGAACCTCACCCTAAAGTCCCCAAACAAGGAAACCTGAAAATTTCTAGTCTGTAGAAATAATGCCTTTTGACAAATCCACCATTTTAAAGGCTTTGCATTTTCTCTAACAAAAAGCATAGTAGCTTCAAAACACAACCAAATTACTACATTTTCTCAAATCTGAAATGATGTTTGTTCACACTGTAGTCTTTCTTATGAAATAAAACTTTTAGACTTTGAAAAATGTTTACCTTAAATCGATAGGGGTTTTCTTGTGGGGTTTTTTTGGTTTTTTGTTGTATGGGGTTTTTTTCTCAGAAAACTGTTGAACAGATATTTCTCAGTTGTAATTTAGGATCATAGAAAAGATGTGGTAGCTGAGGTAACAAGTTACAGGGTTTTCCTGATTTCACTGTCGTGGGGAAACTTGATGGGATGAGGACAGGCAGAAATTGCCTGTTTTTTGGAACAGCATGTAGCCTATGTTGTATGCTAAACACATAATGGATATATTAAAAAAATGAATATTTAGAATAGAAACACAAAGAATATTCTGAATAAGCTCTTGTTCCCTTTATTGACACTATGGTCAATTCCCTGTGAATATATTTGACAAAAGTCTTTATTATAAAGTTTAGCTCTGAACAGATACACTCGACACATGCAAAAAATATCTCCAAGTTCTCTTTCTCATTTTTTGAAGGTGTGGATAGAGGTGTGGATTCTCTGAGGCTCCATCTAAACTGCTGTCATTTGCTGTCAATGAAACACCAAGTGCTGGACCCCAACAGTTTCTTGACAGCCCCAACTACATCTTGTGGGAAGAATCTTAAATAAGACAATGCAAACTCCAACTTCCACATTCTGTGAAGATTTATCATTCTAGGCCAGAATGAAGACTTCATCTGCTGAGAATGGCTGAATGATGCCTGCCAGATCTACATCTCTGGTTCCATGGCACTAGGAAGTGTCTCAATTATTTAAGCAGAGTTGTGTTTCAGGGAAGGAAGCATTTCACCTTTGATGCACTCATTGGCCTAGATTCACTTTTGGTCTCCAAGTGGACATACTCTTCAGTGTAATGTAAATTAGAGAGCAAGATCATGTTTGCAAAACACAGGCTACTCTGCACACAGATTGAAAGTGTGGTGTGCTCTGGCTTTGAGTCTTGGGTTTGGGGTGTCTAAAAAAGCAAAGACTCAACTGAAACTTTTCCAGTGACAGCCACAATATCTGCCTCTTCTCACTGCACTCTTTGAAGTGCAGGATGAAGTGCAGTCTCTGTGATAGTTTTCCCTCTCCACTGCTATTATAGTTTCCCTCCATTACCCAGTATCTTATTTTCTGAAAACTAACAGTCTGAAGGCTTGGAGCTCTACTACCTCTCCCACTACGGAATAGCATCAAAAGATTTCAAATGAGGGAGACAGACTCTTTTCCTTGTACTCCATCACATGTTTCATTTTCTTCAAACTAAAAGGCAAGACAAGCAATTTAACAAGTTGTTTATTATTATTATTATTACTATTATTATTATTATTAGGTGTTGAATACTTTATCTATCATCTACCAGCAAGTAATTAAATTAGTAATACTCATTTGGCAATAATGGGATGTTCATAATTTATTTTTTGGCTCTACCTACTAAGAATTACCCCTAGTGAGCAGCAACTTGTTTCCATTACATGTGTTTAGTTTTAATATGCTCCTAGGGATTAACAGCTCAGCAATTGTTGACAATGGAGTGCCATAACAGGGTTAAATCATGCAGGAAAATACTCATCAAATACTTTGTTTGATGCATAGAGCTACATTTCAGAAAATGTGTCTTTCATCTAGCAAAATTTGATCAGTTCAGAGACATTTTCAAGCTTGAAAGTAATCCCCATGATCTTCTAGGACTGCTTGACTTGAACACACATCTAGTTGTATAATGTCATAAATTACATGAACAATTGCCAAGGTCACTTCAGATAGCCTTATTGCTTTTTTTATTCAAGGAGATAGCCCTTCAATAGTGAGAAATATGGTATCCAGGAATTCCAGCTTGCCCTCATGTAATCTCCTTCACAGAGCACAACAAAGAACAATTGTGTGAAGCACAATGACCTCAGATGCTTGAAAGCTCTCAAGCTATTAATGAATGTGGAGCGGAGAGACTAAGCATGCATTCAGGATGAGGAAACCTTGACCAGAATGAGGCATTTCAGTTGAGAATTATTTTTGTATAAGGAAGTTTCAGCAGAAAACAAAAACTACACGTACTGTGATAGTCAGCCAAAGAAAGACACATGCATTTTTGCATTATTCTGAGAGAGCATCAGAAGTTAGAGAGTGCAAACATGACATGCAGCATACATGTCCTCGAGAAAATTCATGCTTGTTGCTGTGACGTGCCCTTGTACATGTGCATCAGTGGAGATCTAAACTGTTAAAGAGATTTTTCCTATCATTACTGTAATTAAAGCAAATTACTTTGATTTGCGAACTGGCAGCTCAGTTTATCCAAAGAAAAGTAAAACCACATAATTTCTGGTTGGTAAGTAACTTGCCTATGCATATGGCTTACTGTCAAGCAAGAGACTGCATCCAAATTATCCATAGCAAATGAGCTGCAATGCGTCCATTCCCCAGATAATACACGCTAATTTATCTGTGATTGTATGTATATAAGCATGTCTAGATAGCAATATTTTCTACAAAATTACAATATTGAAAAGAGAATTTGTGGGCTGGACCAAAAGATTTCTCTGTGTTACATACATTTGCCACCCAACTACTGTCAAATCAAAGAAGGAAGCAAAGAAACATTGCAGCTTGCAGTTGTAGCTATACTTCTAGCATTTACAGCATCTGCAGTCAAATGTGTTATCATCTCTGTTGTATGCTATAAAAAGCAACTTCTTACATACCCTCCAGCCTGAAAATTACTTCACATCCATGAGTTTTAAATCAAGAAAAGCATTATTTTATTCTGATTATCAGGAAACAGGAATCACCAGGAAATTTTGCACTGGAAAGAGATGGATGCACTGAAGGCCAGAAAATGTTATGGGAATGTTATACCCAGGAGCAAATGTCAGAGAGATTAGGAAGTGAAATAATAGATGCTTGATAATGTTGGTCCAGAGAAGGAAAAATTCGAATGCTTCCTTAATCTCTACATTAACAAGTAGTTTTCAAAAGTATACCGAGACAGTAAGGTAGATCCTGCACGTAAGAACTGTGTATAATTAAAACAAGGCAAATACTAAATTCAAAAGTCATATCTTCATGGAATTATTTTGTGGATTGTATAAATCAGTGCCATTGTGATTTATTATGCCAAATGGACTTGAGGGCAAAAGCCCTTGAAACTATGCTTGGTTAGTATAGACAAAAATTCAAAATTAGTTTTGGAAGTACTTTAGAATACACTTCAAATTTTGGAATGGAGTGATGTTGATAATTTTACTTCAACAAATATGAAATTAACTTCCCTGATGCTTTCCTTACTTTTAAAAATAAAAACAATTCTGTGTGTAAAGAGAGAAGTCTGATTTTTGTATGGCTCAAAAGTCATTAACAAGCATGCAGTTATCAGATTCTGTTGTTACTGCTATTGCCCATAGAGTCCTCTCTGAAGAAAGAGAAGGAATGTTTTAGGACCCAGAAAATTTTGGGTACAGAATGGCAGCAAACTCCACTAGAGACTCTAGAATAGCACCTGGTAATCACAATTGGTACATTTCATGTAATGCCTTATTTAGAGTCAGTCTTCACTTAGAAGCAATGGCTATAAAGTCTTACAGTCCCACTATGTTCATCTTCGTTATGATTCTACATATATATGGTAACTGCGTATGATCCGAGATAATAACTTTCAAATGCAAATCTCAGTTCCCAACAGACAACTGTTCTTTTAAATTGTATTTTATTTTCAGTCTATTTCTGTATTCTGGTTAAATCATACAGCATCTTAAACTGAGGACTGTATAGAACCATAGAATCATAAAATCATATATTGGTGTAATCGTGGCTCTGCCTAAGCCTTACGAGACAGATGCATTTTATTTTTGTGACTTTGCTGAGATACCAAGGACATGCACTGTAGAAGGATTTAAACTTTTTGAGCATGGTCATATACCTCATATCTGAGAGATGTGAACCTACCTCTAAGGAACATGGATGCAAGATGTTAATGACACCTTTATCCATAGTTATCTGCATCAATTGCTGAAAAAAGCAAACAAAAAAAGCAGTTATATGAATACAGTGAAGTGCTGCTTCTGGGCATTTAGTAATTCAATGTCTGTCTAATGCTGAGTTGCCAAAGACACAGACACATAAAGATGCTGAAGTAACCTGTACTGCAGACAAGCTTAGTTTAAGTTCTTCATTTTCCAGAGTTTAATACACATGCTAGGGAACAAGTCCTCACCTTCTCACTTGAATTTTAGCATGTTATAAATAAAAATGCTAAAAAATATAAACAACCATTTTCTTATTTTCTCCTTTGAAATTGTATGATATTTTTCAAAATTCTCTTTCTGACATTTCAGTCAGTACAATCAGTAAAACTTCTAAATACCTAACAAAATATTCACTTAAGATAAGCGTTATATGCATTTCATGCTGCACTGCATGCATGTTTTGCATGCTTAAAAGTCTGTGTTTTATGAATTCCCAAAGGAATAGGCAGATAATCAGGTTAGGACATGAGGAGATGGAAAAGAAGGTTAAAGAACAAATAACCCTCTCACTGAACACCAGTTCTGGCTCTTGAAGTATTATGATCTCCATGACCATAGCATTTAGTGCATTGTACTTTTTAATGTTTCTACTAGCTGGCATACAAAATCACTATTGTCCCCACTTTGCCTTCCATGGGTGGGTATGTAGAGATCTGTAAATATAACTAAATACCTCAATTTTGTTGGAAATGAATAATGTCAAACACCTTTGAGAACTTAGCAGTTCTTCATATAGCACAGTTATGAACACAGATCTCTTAGGTGGCAAGGTAGTACCCTACCAAGGAGCTGTGTGGTTTAATTCCTTAAAATGCTAAGAATTAAATATTTCAGAAGTCTTTCTCCACCCTGAGAGCAAAAGGCATGGCCCAGCTTGTGCTAATACAATTATATTTTCTTTCCTTAAAAGAGCAGCTATGTCCACACATCTCAGTGGAAACCATCTGTGGTCCTTGCTAACCCTTGAACTGTGCCTGGGTGTCTGTGAGGACACTAGCTGGTGTGGGTCAAAACTGGGCTGTAGTGCATGCCAACAGCTAAACATTGATTATTCCCTGGCAACATTTAATGTGCTATTGTAGGTGTAGCCAATCACAGCAGCTACAAGCCTTCAAAGACATCAGTATTTGAGTGAAGAAGTAAGACTGGGAAAGTACCCCACATGGAGGTAGATTTGTCCGCTTTGGTCTCTGTGTATAGCTCCACACCCGAACTATGTTCTGCTAAAATCTGTAAAATGCTATCATGTCTCTGTGTGCAATGAACATGAATAGCAAAGCACCTTTTCTCTTCTCCCGCCTTCCCCTCAACACACGTACACACACTCTAATCCGGTTCTCAGGAAAAACAAAACAATTCTGTGAAACAAGCCAATTCAAAGCAATACAATGAATCTGCCAAAATAACTTGTAAGAATGACAAGGAGGAAATTATTTCACTTTTTACTTTATCCAGGGGGTGCTCTTGCATAACCTGTTTTCTGTGCACAACAGCTCCATTCCAGCCTCATGCAAGGCATAATTGAAAGCAGTGCTGAGAACACAATTTAAGGTAGAGGTTGTTCAAACCCCTGTGTTTGCCACAAGTCAGGAAGAACTATTCTGTCTTTGTGCCAAAGTGTTTTAAAGTATATATTAAAGGCACACAGAAGGGAGGTCTTAGGGACAACTGCAAGCCTGAAGCTGATAACTGTGCATTCAGAACCAAGTGATCATAAAGAGCTGGTTGTGAACATGTATTACAGCTTAGTGAGTTAGATCCTATGAAACCTTGTTTCACTTATGTGAATACTGTCTGTGTTTTCTGACTGTGTTTAATTCAAATGTTGCTTACATGAATTGACTAAGCTGACTAGCTGGATCCAGTAACTCTATTAAAAATTGAATATATTAGGTGAGATTAATCCTAGAGTAGGTATTATACCCAATTGTCTTCATTACATTGCAGGAAATGCAGTATCTGTTCAGCATCTGCACTGAGAAATGAGGGTTATCAACCTCGCCAAGAATATGCTTTTAAGAATTTTGAACAGCCACCAAAAAAAAAACCAACAACAAACCCCAACAAAAAAGGATGCAAAGTCATATGCATGTAGAAATTTATGAAAATTCACATTTTAAACAGGCTACTTCATCTCTCAGAGGCATGTTTGAACACAATGATATCCCCTGCACTCTGAGCCCCATCTGGCAGACAGCAGCATGCTGGTCCAACCAGATGACCAGGAGGTGCAGAGCAGCAGGCTGACATGGAGCTCTCAGTGCTGCTACATTAGAGCAGTCTCCACCACCCATATGTCCAGCCACTAAACCATAATCCCATTTTCTTTCTTAACCTCCATAATCCCTCCAAAGTCCTGCAGGAAAGTCAGTTCAGTAAAATCTGAAAGGTGCAGTTCTTTCCTCTGAGATTTTGGGAGGGAAGGAACTAAAGAGCAGGGATGCTAATGTTACCCATCTCATACAACTGCAAAGAGATGAGAATAAAATGAGTCATCACCTTAAGTGACCTCTTGTTGTTCCAGGAAGAGTTCTAGGAAAACAAACAGCCTTTAATCATTTTGAAAACTACACTTTCTTTTCTGAGTCTGGACTATCAGCTATTTACTAAACTCTTCAGTTCAGTCTCATAAAATGAAGACCTCTGCAATTCAGTTTCATAAAATGTTTAGTATATGTTACAAGGTCCTTCTGTCCTTAACAGAAAATTTTCATTTCCTTTAACTATGTAAAAATGGGATATGGCAATGGACAGCAAAAAATTGCTTTAGCTTCTTTTGTAAGTTCCTTCATTGATTTTTGAGATGATAAACAGTTTATAATATACCTATAAATACACTCATTAAAGTGAAGATTACTCACTGCAAGATCTAAATCTGACTGCAGTACCAAGCTATCTCTGAGAATATCATAATGATTCTCCTTTGGGGACAATACTCTGACACATTAGCATAAAAAGCATAAATTAAGCCATGCCTTTTCTGCTTCCATTGCTTGTCTTTATTTACTGCAACTCAGCAGATGAATTAAACATCTTAGAGTTGTTTAGAGATGTCTTAGAGACTCCTGGATCAGGAACAAATGCCAGAATCAATGTGAACCATAGTCCAGAATGAAGCAAAACTGTACGTTTTAGGGGTTCTGAAATAGTAGATACATTTTTATGAAGTTATTAGCTTCCATTTTTCTGAACCCTCCTTTTTCATGTCAGAACCAGTAGACAAGATGATAGAATGCAGAAAAATAGCCTACTTTCTGTACTGGTAGCACAATGAGATGGAAGGAGAAAATAGAAGGAAAATAGAAAAATTTTATTCCAGTGTGATGTCCAGATTCATTTTTCTGGCTGTGAGTGGCTACCAGTCTAGTATATACTGCTATTGGCTGCAAGACAGAACAAGATACAGTTTTTGAGAGGCACTGATCCAGAACGACCTTTCAGAAGACTCAAAATTCACCATTGGGATTCTGACATAAATACTCATCTTTATGTAAGGTTCCTAACATACATTAATCCGCAATGTTCTTGGAGTGAATGAGGTTTTGATATGGTGTGGAATGGCACTGGGACACAACATGTGAGAAACCAAGTGTTTTTAGCTCCCACTATCTTTAAAAGGAACAATGTGATTCCCCACTCTGTCTACAAATGCCCAAAGAGCTGTGTGTTTAATGCAGACAGGATCAAAAGGTTAAAATTACCATGTTCCTGTGCTGTTGAGCAACAAAAAAATTTTTAAACCCTACAGTGCCTGCAGAATACTGATGGATACACAGTTCTGTGATGCTTTTTTTAATATTACAGCTAGGCAGAATATTTTGGAACTATTCATTTGAAATTTTGTGTCAGTTCAAAAGTACAGTTACGGCTCTCATTTCTTTTGTGAGCATTGTAGTTTTTTGCTGACTACCCATCCAATTTCTGAACTGAGGAAAATGGAGGGTTATTGAAGGAAGAGACAGCATCAGAATCACAAGTGGCCTACAGAGTAAGTATTATTCTCTGAAGAAACCTGAATGACTTAAAAGAATTTTAAGACATGTTCAGTCTTTAAAAAACTCAACAGATTTAGATTAAAGTCAAAGTAGATAGCAAACACAGGTGCTATGCCATGAAGTACAAGTTAATGGGAAATGGAGTTTTTTTATGTCTTCCCTTACCAATCATACTAATTGCATTAAAATAACTTCATTTTATGAAAGATGCCACAGTAAACATATGATTGATGGAAAAGCAATTTGAGTTGCTTTTAGGGGAAGAGTAGGATGAAGCTGTGTTTGGTTTTTTAGTGTGAACTACTTCAGTAAAAAGAGACTTGGCATTAGAAAGGTAATTTTCGGAAAGCCTAAGAAATGGAATTCAATCTGCATTGGAAGTTTTTTTTGCATATTTTTTCCTTGTTTTTCTTAGGTGCATACTATTAACTTTTAACAGATTTATTTATGACTTAAGCTGTATATAATTCATGGCTTAAGTATATGGAACTGCAAATTTGCCAGTCACATTAATATATTTGTATTAACTTCAGCTATCTAAACCAGATTTCATTATCTCCCTATAGTCCATGAGATCTGTTTGTAATGAATGCCAACTGTGAGGACTTGTGTCTAATCAAACAGGCTCTCCTGAAAGAGTACATAGAGTGTGTGTGGCTTTCTTGACATAGTCAATTGCTGTTCATTCCTTTTGTATCTATTTCTTTATTGTTAGCTTATTGGGAAGATTTTATCAATAATGTGTTATCTATCTGCCTTGGAATGGGAGTGCATCTAGGAATAAGTCCTCCATGCTATTTTCTAAGCCAATTTTGGTAAACCAAACACTGAAAAGATTCTTATAATTGTCTCTACCACTAGGTATGACTTAAACAATAGAGTTAGGCTTCAACCCCCTTCCTTCCTGCACAATCATTTTTCAGTTTTGTTTGTTTTGTTTGTTTGTTTCTACTTGTTTGGGGTTTTTTGTTACTGCTGTTGCTGGGCTTTTTTTCTGTTTGTTTTGTTAATTTTATTTTTGTCTTTTATGTTACACCATGGTCTCACAAGATATGAAAACGTTATTGTAAATGACAATTTATTGAAAGGCTCAGAGTTCTCTTTAGGAAAATCTTGGCTTTTACCTTTTTTTTTTCCTCCTAAGGGATTTTCTGTTCAAAATTTAAATTCTTTCATCTTAACACAATTTCCAGTGTACTTTCATTTGCTAATTGACCAAATTTCCATGAGATTGTACTTCCTGCTCTTCAGACACACACTGTCAAGGGCAGCCTCAGATGTCCTACATGGCTCTGGGACAATTGCATCAGTCATCAATGTCGTCCCCTTCTCCCATGACTTTAAATAACCCCAGAAAATTTTCAAGAGAAAATTTAAAAATTGTTGGTGTTCTCTTCAATTGACCAAAATCTCCTGCAAACTGGACCTGCATCTGCAGTTTGGAGCTGAAAGGGTCTGCAGCTTCTGACTTTGTCAAGGCACAGATCATTTCAGAGTGGGGAAGCATGGAGAAGGCTCAGTGTGGGCACAGGGTGATTTCCTCCTGGCCGTTTTACTCACATGCAGTCAACCTTGCCTTTGTTTTTTGCACAAAGTTTTGACATACGTAAGATAATTTAAACTAGATATACCACTTACCACACAACTTTCTATAGTAATTACTGGACTCCTGTATGATACACTTTGACCATTCAAAATAGTGGAAACTTTATTTTACTTGGAAAATTAGTAGTTTTAGTGTGCAGCATTCTCAAAGCATCTCTGTTCAGCTGGATTACTCAAAAAACTAGTGAAAGAATACTTAGAGAGTTGTACTGATAATAAAGAGTAGGATTATTGCCTCTGGATTCTGAGTCCCACTTATGGCATTGGTACATTGGTCACATTAGGGTCATTATGAATTTCCACAGAAACAGAACTGTGAGTGCCTGGAAATTGTTTCAGATCACTGGAGACCAGTGACTTCAGGGCTTGTTTTGAGAGGATCTGAGTGTGAAGCAAACAAGCCTGAAGAGAATGGAATGAAATTCTGACCATAGCTAGGAAATGATATAAAGTCTTCCTACTTGATAAAGACTTCCCACCATAAACAGAATGCCATTCATATCATTTGCTATCCTCTCACAAATGCCAAAAATGTCAGCAAAAGATAAACAAAAAAATGGAGCAACGACATACAACAATTTTACTGCCTGTCTTTGTGATGTATAGAAGCTAAAACAGTTGACAGCTAGATGTTGACTCCGTGTAGGACTTCGCATTTGATGGACTTGGGCCAAAGAAATTCAGATGCTACAAAATAGGCTGCAGAGTAAAAGGTGTGAGAGATCCTTTACCTCTGTATATGTGCCTGTGCTAAAGTGTCTGAGCACTCTTCAACTAAAAGAGCACTTCTCTGAAGGTTTTATCCTATGCTAATAGTCTGATGCAGACTGTGTCAGGCACTAGACATAGTGTTTCCTCAAGGTCAGAAAAACAAGGAGTTGTAGGATGAATATGGAAAGCACATATATGGAAAAGCATATGTTCTTGCAAAATGTCAGTATTAAGCACTGCTAATTCTAATGGATAATAGCAATAATAATCATACACAGAGAAGCCCCTTCTCAGTATGTGTAGACTTGAAACTGAAATGAGTGGGAAGACTGACTGAGTACAGCAAGTGACCTAGATCCAACTACTTGCTAGCTATCAGGCCATCAGTCCCTAAAGTATTCCAAACATTCATTGAAGGCAACAGGAAGTTCTGGTCCAAGGCAGTAACCCTGAAGACAAAGATGTGTGGAAAATGAGCTTACAGTACTACCATAATATTACTGCCTGCCTCCGCAATTTAGCTGCAGCCTTTTAAAGACCTGCTCACCACCCACCACAGGTAGAATATCTGTATTGATTACAGCTTGGCACTAAGTGCTGTTGTTACTGTTGTCATGGTTCTCTCCCCACTACATACCATCATGCCATTAACACTTTTAATTAAATAGACTTCTTCAAGTGAGTTCTGATTACAAGGATAAGACAAAGGCTGATGCATCAAACTGGCCCAGGGTGATTACTTGCATTCTCCATGTCATTAACATTACAGTATTCAGTATCAATCTGATAAAACTTGCAAAAAGTAATGAACATTTCCCTTAGCATACAAAAATAATTTTGAAATTCCTCTCTAGTTATATTTTTCATCAGTTTTGGGGCCACCAGTAGCCTTCACAGTTCTTTTCCTCCTTTGTAATTATTTAAGAAAGGACCTTTTTTTTTCTGTTTACAGTCATCATTATTACTAGGTTATCTGAATTATTCTCACATCTTGATAGCCAAAAAAAGTAATCAGTAAAACCAGCCTGTCTACTAAACCTCTTAAATTATGGATCCGGTTCTGATGAAATAAAGAAAAGGGCAGAAGAAAACTCTGAAACACCTGAAAGAATAAAGCAGATGAGAGGCTTACATAACTTAATTACATAACATTACTGATCTTACATAACTATAAAAAGATCAGTGGCTGTAATAATGCTTCAAACTGAGGGATTCAAGCACTGTTTAAAAAGGTTTGACATAGTCTGCTTATTCATCTTTCTTAGCTCTGGGTGACAGATTTCAACAGAAAAAATAATCTGGAAAAATTACAGACAGACGGTGAGGTCAGATGGAGTTGGGAAAAGGTTATTTACTAGGTTCTTCATCACCACTAGAGTTGCATTGCCAAGGTCTGGAGCATAGTTTAAGTTTAAAGATGCCTCTTGTTATTACCTCATTTAAAGATCAGGTTTGAGAACAAAGACAGGTCTCAAACACCCAAGACTTTGTCATTTTTCTAGTGTAGAAAAAGCTCTCATATTCTGTTGTAGAGAACTAACAACTGGAGCTAGTAAGAACATTTTCAACTAAATGTATCTTCATTTAAACATACTGTTTCACTAGAATGAAATTTGTTTTGAAGAGACATATTTGTTGCAAGAAGTGTGTTCATAGGAAATTTTAAGATGTCATGGTTCCTCTAGGCATCTACAACTAGAAGTGAACCAGATACTCACACAGTTCACAGAGAACTAGAAGAGAATCAGGCTGATTACATGTGATAGCTAAGGACAAGCATTTTGAAGTCATTCTCTTAGTAGGTAAGTATTGGAAGAATTTAATTTTTTGTTCCATAACTGAAATTTCAGAAAAGAGTAATGAAACCAAATTGGGTTCTATCAGACTGTTCTTCTGATACTTATTTATTGTTAGATTACATATCAATCAGGGGCCAAACCTTACTTTGGTGTGACTACCAAATGATGGCAGAAAGATGTGGATTAGGCAAAAAGGAGGAAGGTTGAACAGCTGCCCTGTGGTCTAGCTTGTGGTCCTGATTTCTCTCCCCACTGAGCCATATTGCCTCCCATAGCCGTGGCAGTGATCTCACAGAAAGCCAAGGTGAAAGAATGAGGTATCTGTGATTGCCAAATTGTAAACACATTAGTATGGAGATACTATGCTTGAATTTCAGTATTTGCCACAATGAGAAAACTGGGACAAAGTCAAATTTTAGCCTGATGAATGCCATCTGGGAGGCACAGTCAGGGTGCACTGCTGCTTAGCTTTTTGCCTCCACTCTTCTTCACTAGGCTCCATTGTAATTAAATCAGAAGATTCATAGCACAATAAAACCCAGAGCTGATTACTTTGTAAAGGTTATAGGCAGCTACAAAAGTTCTACTTTTTTTTGGTCTTTTTTCTTTTTATCTTTCAGTGGCTGTAGGAGGTTGACACCAACCCCCCAACTTGGGGACCAAACCTGTGTGTCTCTCAGACCTGATTCATGGCTTAAACTGGGGACTCCCAGAAAAGGTCGACAGAGTCATTCTTGGAATGTAGGTGATCAAATTAACACAGTATGACATGAATTGCACTTCTCAGCTTAGAGTTCATTCTCTCTAAGCAAATAGCTTAATTTGGGGTCAAATGTCCTTCCTTAAGATGTCATGTAATATGAAATAATCTTCCTAGAGTCTTTCTTGATAGTAAGAACACAAAAAGAAATTATATTCAAGAGCTATTCTTCCATGATATGAAAGGATAACAGAGAACAAAGAGTAGAAGTGACTAATAAAATAAATATAACAGTGAAACTATACAGGCAGTTAATATTTTTACAAGCTATTTGCAATAATGATAAATTGTACTATGTGGAATTTAAATGTTTCTATGAATTAATGAAGACCAAAAGCAAAGAGGTCTAACTCATAAAGTGATGTACAGGTTCTTTCAATGTATTCCATGAAGATGAAATTGCTTGCTGGAGAAAAATATCTATGGCTTTATGAAGACTCGATAACAAAGAGTTACACTTGATACACCTTTACAAAGTCTGTAAGCCTAGCTGCTATGGGAGGGAAAGCCACTGAAAAGAGACAGGCACAAATGGAGAAAACAGAGCATCCCCTAAGAATACAGGATATACACTGACCTGGAGATGACACAGTCTACTAAAACACACTGCTGTAAAGGTGCTGTGAAACTTTTTATAGTTCCAATAGCAGCCTTAATCTGCTGAGAGGTGGTATCTTTTCTGTGTTTTTTTAATTTTTTGGTGACAATTGATACCAGAAGAAATACTTTTGTTCACAGCATTTAGGTCTGACAGGACACAGCATGCTGTTTCTACCATCAGTTCAGCAGAAACTAAGACAGTCATTCGGCTTTGTATGATACAAAACAATAGCTGCTACTTCAGGTAAGTGAGAGAGAAATTGTGTTATATGAAAAAAAGATCTGTTACTTTGTGTTTTAATGTGATAGTGCTTATAAGCATTAGACAGTAGTTCAGGCCTAACTGCAAACAAAATTATGCTTGTTTTAGTAACAGATTATTTATAATATTAGACCTCTGTTCTGCCATCATTTTTGCATGTGCACAGGTGTCTCAACAAAGACAACTTCATGAGGGTCACTAATAATATTCACATGAAATTTAAGGAGACATTGAAGAACTAATAAGACTAGGACATTGGCATACGCTTCTGTGTAATCAGAAAGGACTGTAGCTTTGACCAGGTTCTGTAAAATACCTAGAGGACATTTTCTGAACCAAGCAAACATAGACACTGAAAGCCTAAGTCACACCTGGATTTTATCAACATCTCTCATTGTACAGATACCTCAAAAGCTAAATCCCCTTGTTCTCAAATATCCCTCACATATTTTAGCACATATAGCTAGGAAACTTGAATCAGAAAAGCCTTCACTGGGGAAAACTGCTGTGAACATATGTTCATACAGAAATAGCAAGTGAGAGATATGGCCACAGTTGCTTATTCTTTTTTCAATTAGGGCATAGGTATGTGTACAGGACGCATAGGCATAGAATAGTTCTCCACTGTGTTCTTACTGCACAATCACTGATTTGGCCTTCAGGTGTATGACATACATCTCATTGAAGGGAGTTCTACTTGTTAAGACTCCTTACTGATCCTGTAATATCAGACCTTCTGCTACTCCAATTACATCTCAGCAAATAGTCTCTGAATTACAGGCTCAAAATCAATTGGTTCAACGAAGTTCTTTTGATCTTCTTTCACCTGAATTCCTTACCCAAAGTGTCCAATACTTTACATGAAGGCCACACTGTTGCTCCCTACAATGTTTACTTCTCACAACGGTGCTATTTCTTGTCCACAATAATCTTATCAGAACAGAGCCATTACAAAAACCTAGTGATATAAAAAAAAAAAAAAAACCACAAAAGAAAATTATTAGGAAATATGTAAATCCAGGTTGTTTTTCCCTATCCTACAGGAGGAGCAGAAACCTTCTTGCAAAGTTCATCGCTCTTAGCCTTTATCAATACAGAAATAAAGAAAATAGCCTAGAAAACAAAATGGCAAATGACAGTTAAATATCTGATATCTGCATATGAAAGATTACTTCATTTTTTCACTTAGAGAGGGGAATTCCAGCCAGTGGAGATCTGTGTACGAAATATATATAACTTATATATAAACCCCAGTAACTTATTTTGAGAATAAGTAAATAAATGAAGACCCCAAACCAACTAAATAAAAAACCTCAACACTTTAAAAAATGAAAGGAAAACTGTAATAAAATAAATACATAAATACTCTAGGAATAATTTCTTACAAATAAAAGCAAAGTCCCCACCAGCAAACAGCATTCACAAAATTCATTGTCACCTACAAAATTGCTACAGGGCAGTTTCAATTTTGCACTTGCCGGTAACAATGCAAAATACATTAGAGATCCAGGAGTGCTGAATTACTGCAGTAATGAGACCACAAACATGGAGCGAGGATGGAGAACTAGATCACGAGTGTTCCTGCCTATTAATGAACAAGCCACTCTCAGGTTTTTTCAAGGTAACACCCTTTATACTACAGTCTTGAAAGAAAATGCAAGTATGGCCTTGGAAGGAAGTAGAAAAAGGTAAGGGGCAATACTGAGGAGAATGTCACTGTTAGAATATGGAAGAAATTCTGTTAGAAAACTTATTACACCATAAATGACAGCCACAGAAACCTTATCTGAGAAGAAAAATATTAAATAGAAGTTAAAATGACCATTTTACCTTCCACTGTGATATTAAAGTGTACAGCAGTATAAAATGTCTCAAAGGAAGCTGAAATTTCAGATGACCTAGGCATTCTAATACACAATAGACTAAAGCAAACGAATACATTTCCAGAATAACACAGGGCTTCCACACTACATCAGCATGTTTCATATCAATTTTTTGTTCTATCAAAACTCACCTTTCTGAAAAATGTAGATTTAGAAATGTGCACTGGGCATCTGAAAATATTTCTATGATATAGCCTTTGTTTAAAGCAAAACAAAACAAAACCAAACCTTGATTCTCCAGGTTAAAGTGGGGGGTTTTGTTCCCAAGTATAAAATAAAGAAAAAAAAAAAAAGAATCTGAAAAGACCTGGGTTTTTTCTCATATAAAAATAAAAAGAGGAAGAGATCATAATGAAACTGCTCTTTCACTGATGCTATGCCACACTACTTTCCTATAAACAATGACTCAGAAAGTTTCGTAAATTAGAGAATATCTTTGATATTAGATCAAATAAATGATAAAAGCACAAGAGTGGTTTAACTGTCTTCAAAGTACAGGGTTCATCTGAACTGAATCTGTGAGTTATATTTTGTTTAATGCAAAATCCTAAACATGTATTTGACAGAAGTGTAAACCAAAGAGAATTAGCAGCTCTCAGATGATGCAGTAATCAAGAACAGATGTCTACAGAAAGTCAAGCAAGAGGAATGCTCTTAGTAGTTACTACTGGGTTAAATTCTTGAACTGTTTAGGCAGTTCCCAAACACTGGGATATTGCTAATAGCCCATTGCAGTCTTCCTGTTCCATGTTACCCCTATAAAGGTGTACTTTGTACACTCATTCATTCTACTGCTACTTTGTCTCCATATACTAAGACCACAAATATTTATTATTTTTGAGCTGCTCCACCCAGGTTGTAGTAAACTGAGATATGTAGGAGCACAAAAGACATTTATTACAGCTTTTCTCTTGCAAATGAAACAGAGTATCAAGCTGAGAAGTGACACTGAGCATGTTTACCCATTTTGTAATTGCTGTGAAGCTTCTGTGATCTCAAAAAAGTTCAGCCTCAGCAGTGATCCTATCATCTCATCACATGCAAGCACAACGAAACTGTTAGAAAATTCAGGGCATTTCAGCAATAGAGGTTTGGGATTTGGGAAGTGTCTGGATTAAGGTGAATGTTTGTAAAAATACTGTAGCATAACTTCTAATTAAGGGTGCTGGAGGGACCTTCCGTGACTCTGTAAACACCAAGTCTGTAACTGCTTGCATGCCATCAATTTTAAAGGCTTTCATGCAGTGGAATTTTGTGAAACCTTAATGCCCTAAACCATTTTTACCTCATGTGTAGAAACTTGATTGCACTTCAGAAACAAACCTTCAAAAAGATGCACATTTTTGTGTGCATGGCAAATTTGATTCATTTGACTTTTCTTGTAGCTCCTGGGCAGCACTGAGCACAGGACTTTGGGATGATATACAATCACGAGGATGAAAGGCTCCCTTCATTTCCTGTTTTAAGATTCCCTTGGGGGAACATATATTTTACAACTGAAAGAAAATCAGGTAATGTCAGCACCTTGACTTCTGTGCTCCTTTAGAACAGTGTATGCTGAGCAGCTTGATCCTACATCAAAGATGAGTTGCAAAAGCCATTACTCACTGTCACATTCCCAATGATTAGGAACTGCATTGAAATCAAAGGAAGATGCAGTTTGTGTTCCCATGGTAATAGAGTCTCCTCTGCTTTGTCTGCCAAAACTCACTCACCTGTCTTTGCCAGCCAGGTGACTGGAGACCTAATTATTTGCTTGTACCTTAAAAGTTTGTCTGAGTATGTGGTCATTGCATGGTCTGAACCCCCAGAAACTTCTTCAGCTGACATAGTAAACACATATTTTTAGGGACTGCTCTCAGCTTCAGCTCTGCACACAGTGCAGCAGTGAATATGGGTAAATGTCTTTTATTAATGCCTTAAAGGTGTCCTTTGGCTCAATTTTCCCACACAATACTCTGCATTGGCTCATCACATAAACCTCATGGATGGCCTCACCTCCCCACTGCCTCTTTTTCCCATGCCCTCCAAATGTAAAATAAAAGAGATGAGCTCTTTCTGTGGCAGCTTGGTGTCCCTGAGAATGCTTTAAGCTATGTTGGTCCTACTGTTGCCAATTCATTTACATGATACAAAACTGCTCTCATTCAACAGAGGATTTTGCCATTTATTAAGCTGCTACAAAGCAAAGAAAAGCAAAATAAATTTTTCACAGTGAGAATAGAACTACTTAACCAGAGAGGCTGTGGATCTTCGGCCTTACAGATTTTACAGGATAAGGCCCAGGACAATCCAAGTTGACTTTGCAGTTAACCTTCCTCTGATCAGTGGGCTGCACTAAGTGCCACCCAGATGTCCCCTCCAAGCTAGATTGTGCTATGATTCTGATTTTTAAAGCAACATTTGCCAACTGAAGCACGTAATTCTGCTTCCTGCTGTGCAAGGGGAGCAAGGTATTTATTTTTAACATGAGACACTCTTCACATGATATAAGCTATGACCTCAGTACTTCTCTGTTGCTTCAGTACTATCCTGAGAAACAATCGTCAGAGTGTGAAATGTTTTAATGGGTCCAACATACCTCTGACACTGAAGGGAATCTGATCATGCAGTGACAACTGCAGTGGGCAGAGTTGCCATTGAAACACACTTTTGGACAATTTTGCAAAGATCATTTAATCCTAATGAAGTTCAAGAAAACAGCTGGCAGCCACAGACTGAAAATGCTGAACTCTTACTATGTCAAGGAGCATGAAACCCTCAAAATCTGGAATGCTGCTACACTTATGAAGAGGTGAAAATAGCATGGTACACTTTCCTATAAGAACTTAGATCCATTTTTACATAGTGAGAGCAAAATTTTTGTGACACTAAGTGTGATTGTCTGAAAAGAGTGTCTTTTTTTTTTCCACAGTCAGCAGTTATCAGCACAGCTACCTATAACAGGAGCCAGAACCCATACGAAACAATGTGAAAACTACTTTTCCTGAAGTCTTGGACATTATTATTGTCCATACCTTGAGTTCTTGTAGTTATCAAAATGTTTTCACTTACAGAAAGATAGTTCTTGGCCTGCAAAATTTACAGCCTCAAAAAAATCACGCACAAAGTACAGGAGAGATGACAAAAGACTAGAGTCACCTTCTTGCTTTTTGACAGTGAACTTTCACCATGAAAGTATTAGTACATGAATGCAATAATTTGTGGCACCTGTTTGGAGCCAGGGTAGCAATGTCTGCATTCTTCTGTACAATGGTACTAGAATAATGGCTCACTGCATAAACTCTCTTATTCTAAACTTGCATTATGCTCATTTTTTTGGATGCAAACACACCTGTGGGTTATACTATGTTGAATATATTCCGCTGCAGTTTGTTATCTGGGCTGTTTTCTAGTACAGTGCCTTGCAACAGCATGGTAAATCTGACTCTGAGACACCTCTTGACTAAACGTGACATTTCTACCTGACATTCTGGGAATATAAGGCAGGTGAGTTTGTTGCCAGAATTTTAGCTTTAGTGCTCACCAGGGCAAAACTTATTTTTGGGGGTTATGTAATGTACTGTTGCATTGATAAGATAGTTTTGATGCTGACCTCATGGCTGCAGGTGAAATACAGTCTGTGGCTAACACCTATTCCATATGAAGTTCCTGTTGCTTTCCCTAGAAGTACAAGTGCTTTAGATTAAAATCTCACCTTGGGCATCAGATTTCTTTTTCAACAAACTAACTGTATTTCTAGAAGGCAATTTCCCAACCTGTTAATGAAAATGTTTAGTTAAATAACATTGAATCCTTAGATTCTTAAAACATGGAATTTTAAAAAGATTAGGACAGAGTGAGTATTGCACTACTCAACAACTCCTGGCAATGAAAGTGTGTTTTAGATTTTAGTTTGTTTTGTTCTTCATAATTGCTTACAGTGAGCGCCCTAGCTGCAACTCTATGGACATATTCTTTTTGAGGAAGGTTTCTCAGTGTCACATCAGTGACATAGGATTAGATACCCTTCCTAGTGCATTTCATATGTAAGCTAATGAAGCATTTTTTACCACATCTTGGTAAAATGCCAGATCTTTGAAATGAAAGGAGGAACAGTTGCTGCTCTGCTTTGCCCCCATGAGAGGGAGATCTATTAATATATGGGGGAGGTAGGAGGGGAAGGAAGTTTATGAACAATCCTTCCCCTATTAGGTCCTGTCTCCTCTTGCCAGCCATGACACTGGCCTATGTACACTTATCAAGTACGATAACATTGAATGATGCCAGAGCTGCAGCAAGCGAGCAGGAAATGGGAGAAAATAATGTCTAAAGCTGTTTCTATGGCTGTGACACACTGCCTGCCCCACTCTCTGTGACTGTGTGCCTGCACAACTGCCTGGTTCCTCTCTGATGGGGACAGTGCAGTGACACTGGGCATGTCTCAGCACCATCCCAGGACTCATGTAGAAAGGAGGACCATTTCCCCATCCCAGGTCACATAATGGCTGTGTCCAATTCTGCCTGAGGTTTTTGACCCTAGCTGAAAGCAGCTGCTCAGACTTCAGACCTAGTCTAATCAAAATGACCAGGAAACTTACCACTTGCTGAAATTGCTACAATCTCCATTTATAGAAAAGCTGCAATTCTCTCTAGGCTTCTCTGAAATATGGAGGAGAAGCCTGTGGATATCACCAAACCCACCTGTCAAGCTCTTCCCTATTAGATGATGTCTCTGATGTTGAAACTTTAATCTGGAAGTATCATTCTGTAATAAAATCTCATTTTCCAACTCAGCATCCTGAACTGCTCTCAAATCCATCTTTTAACTTACAATGGATTTATTATCCCTTTTTCATTTCGCTCGCTTTTATCTTGCTGGAGCATTCAAAAATGAATGTCACTCTGAAGTTTTCAAATGGTCATTAGGCACCTTTTCCAATGAATCAGATCTGAGCATGTAGTGATAAAACTGTCCTTGGAGCAGTAAAGTTCTGAATGACCCAAATGCATGTTTCAGCAACGTTTATTTCCAATGAAATGAAAACAGTAATTCCTTTCTCTAACGCTGTGATTTTCAGCTTTGAATTTGACACTCAGAAAAAAATCTGAGGAATTCTTCGGCTGATTAATGCTGCTTTCAAAAGAACTCCTCAAGTAAAAAGTGTTTGTGAGGGTACGTACTCTGAGTGTTTGCATTGTAATTGGAATATCTGTTTGCACAGTGCCGATAGGTCATTTCCCCTGGAAATTTAATACATTAAGAAAGATATTATACAAATAGGAGTAACAAAACATGCACTTAGAAGCTGCAAAGGATGAAATTATTGCCACACTGAAGATAGAGAAAACTTTGGCAGTGGCATCACTGACATAAGAATTCCACTGAGAGAATTTTTGCACCCTAAGTCAGCTGCAAGCACTACTTACAGTGACATAATTATAGAGGTCATAACTTAACCAGCATGATTGCAGATTAACCAGAGGTTAAGGTTGCTCTGTAGTCCTCCAGTGCACAGATTGCACTTACATCAGAAGGCTCCAGCTGAACTAGGTGGGAAGGTGATAGCAGCCTACTCAAAGTAGCTTGAAACAAATTTATCTTGCTGAGAATATTATGTGGAGCTATCTTGGGCATATCTCCACACCACTGCAAAGTGCAGGGTGGACACCAGAGACGAGCATCCCCTGAGGGGTGTCAGAGTCTCACTGTGGCCTTACAATTTCTCCTGCAGCAAAACTATTTTATAAGGTTTCTGTCCTTCCCCTTTCACCTTCATCCAGCTACCTCTGTGAAAGAATATGGATTAAAATAATCCCTCTAAAGAATATTTTTTCTTTTGAGTTTCATTTTTTGAAAATAATAACTTCATTGATTGAATTAGGTCCATGATTAGCCTTGTCATTCTGATGAATGGAGTCAATAGCAGCTTGACAGTGGAAACAAGTAATTCAGGAAAGGAAGGGATGAGAAAGGGCTTAACCAAGCTGGATTTCTGGAGGAAATGTCCGTGGAGTGATCTCTCAGTAGCATGCATTGTTCATATGGAACAGTTTGAAGAATGGGGTCATTAAAGCAGCCACTGGATCTGCTTGTGAATAATGTCTCAATGCAGAACACCGAAAATTTGTCCTTCTCCCTGGGAATGTGTTGGTTTTGGTCTAACTTTAAAGCAAATTATTTACTTGGAGAAACTGTAGGATTGAACTACATTTGAAATATTTCCTTTATTTTCTTTAATGCCTATTGTCATAATAGGGAAATATAAGTAAGTAATGTGGTAAGATAATTTGCAAGCAGAATAATATTAGAAGTGGGACTATATACAGGTAGAATTGATACTGATAGATGTTAAAATATTTTTTAATACACCACTCCTTAAATTAGAAGGCATTTCCTATAATAACCTTATGATTATGTCATGATTTCACTGAAAAATGGGGAAAAGTTTACTAAATGAACACTTTTGATTTAGCTTTGTGTGTCAGTTCTCTGAATAGTTTAGCTCCTGTGCTGTCATTTTTCACACATCTATTGTGAGTAGAGTTGTATTTTTTGCATGCTGCAGATAGAACTGGTTTTAGAAATCTTTATGGATGTAATGCTAGTCAATAATCTTGTTAACTGAGCTACTGAAGAGCTGTTTGCAGTATCCAATTAACAATACCAAGATACAGATGAACTATGTGATATCACTGTTTTTGCAAGTGATCCAAGGAAGATAATGTTTCGTATTAACATTTGATATTATTAAGGCAGAAAACCAAGAAAAGTCATATGTTCCCTTACTATTCAAAATTCTCAGAAAAAAATTAGTTTTAAAAAAGGAAACCTACTTCTTTCCAAAATGTAACAAAGCATAAACTTGATTCATAGATATGATTTCTGTTTTGAACACCTGGGATAGAATTTGTCTTGTTCAGCCAAGTTCCAGTTGCTTTCTGGTCCTCTCTTCCTCTGACAGTTATTCTTTTACTTACAGTTCACTTCATAATCCTTTGAAATGGGAAAAAAACCGAAAAATAACAACAAAAGACACTGATGAGAGAAATTGTGCTGCATGAGATCTGTGACTTCACTGACATGAAAATTCCCTCTTTATGCCTTTAAAAACATATTTCTGTTTTAAATAAGAGGAAAAAAATACACTGAACAACAGACATTGATGTCACTATTAATAACAGTGTGATTATGTGAGAATTCAGGCAACCAGGCAGTCACTAATGGAAATACACTGTGGTCAGCTGGCTGACAGTTCTCTCCAAAAACCCAAGCCAGAAGCAGGTTCTCAATATATTGGTCTTTCCTAATCCTAGTCCATGTAAAAGATGGAGGACTAGCATTATAATGTGACTCATGTTTTTAGCATTGCTTATCCCTACCTAACCAATATTAGAGACTAAACCCTAATGGCAGATTTCTAGGGCAGTACAAACCATTACACATCCACCTTCTTCCAAGTAAGACACTTCCAATTTTATAAATATGATCTGTAGCTGATGTTTCAGCAGTGCTTAGGACTACCTGGCACTTGTTGTCAGAACATGTTATTTCAGAAGTTGTAGGTTTATTAAATTTAGTTCACTTCGTCTGAAATTTTCAATTCTAAAGATCTGAATCACTCTAGAGTATGAGGAGCATTTCACACAAAACAGTTTAGCCTCTGAGAACAAAGACAGAGAAAACGGATTATCTTCCCCATCTTAGAAAAATCTGGAAATTTTGGAAATGTCTAGTGTTTTCTATTTAAAATCTGGCAATTTTGGAGTATTTATAGCAAGAATGTATCTTGTGCTGTTATGGCGAAAATTACCTACATGCTATACCTGCATATGGCCCATCCAGAGCTGCCTGGGATAATCCCCCAGTCTATAACTGTAGGACACTACTGGTGGTAGACACTACTGATCCAGGAACTAGATTAGAAATAGGGACACTGCATTGTCAGTGTTTCCTTTGATATTGATTCTGCCCCTGTACTCTGCACTGGTGAGGTCACACTTTGAGTACTGTGCTCAGTTCTGGGCCCCTCAGTTCAGGAAGGATATTGAGATGCTGGAGCAGGTCCAGAGAAGAGCAACGAGGCTAGTGAAGGGGCACGAGCACAAGTGCCATGAGGAGAGGGTAAGGGAGTTGGGTTTGTTCAGCCTAGAGAAGAGGAGGCTGAGAACTGAGGGGAGAACTCATAGCAGCCTACAACTTTTTCAGGAGGGGAAGACAAAGGACAGGCACTGATCTCTTCTA
>NW_008684311.1:70619-72232 GCF_000695815.1 Acanthisitta chloris
TTAGGAAGGGATTTTTTACTGTGAGAGTGTTCAGGCATTGGAATGGGCTGCCCAGGGAGGTGGTGGATTCACCATCCCTGGAGTTTTTCAAGATGAGACTGGATGTGGCACTTAGTGCCATTGTTTAGTAATGATAGTAGGGTTGGACTTGATCTTGGAGGTCTCTTCCAACCCAGGTGATTCTATGATTCTATGATATTGATTGCAGGCAACGAGAAAGACATGGAAAGCTCCAGACTCATTAGGACAAAATACAAGATGCAGATGTGGGAGAAGGATGCAGTTAGGGAGAGACTGAGACTGGACATAGAGCATTGTTTCAGTCTGATGAAGAGGAGACTGGGAAAGAATGGATGTGAAAAATATTATGTGTCTTGAAACCAAAATGCAACTTATACAGTTGTTCCAATATATCTCATTGTGCATTCACAAAGGTATACCATAACCAGTGCATTAACATACAGAGGTCAAATCTGTGCTCAAATTTCAAAGCACAGAGAACATGTAAAGAGTGTGTCAAATATTCAGCACTGCTGGAATATAAATACTGAATTTGGTAAGAAATCCTTCAGGTCTCTAAGATTTGCATTCATTTATTGAATGCAATAAAATAAATGCTCGATGCTGGAAGGAAAAAATTAAAACCAACCAGCCCACCCATAACTCAGCCCTTTGTCATCAGTGTAAAATGACAGTTAAGTTTCCATAGCAATAGAAACCTCTACTCACACTGCATGCCAACTAACACATCCAACTGTTTGACATGACTTTAGTTTGCTATAGCAACCACTTTTATACTAGTGTATTCAGGCAATGAAAATTAATTAGAAATTATATCCAAGGCGTTGTAGCTCTGATTTCATTAATCTCATAATATTTTTATATATCTGCTAATTGAGAGCTTGTAAGTATAGAGAAGACAAACCTCTGAACAAGATCCTGACCACAGTGTCATAGACATTCATAGAGAGTCACAACCCAGGTGCACAACCCAGGAATAATGTGATGCTGTTGGCAGGACAGTCACCACCCTTTGTGGTCCCTCAGCAGCATCATCAAGTGGAAGAGCTGGTGCTACACATCTCAATGAACTTACACAAAATATACATTATCATATACAGGAAAACCCAAGGGATCTCATGTTCAGTTAAGATTTTATCTCAGAATGTAATCTTTAGGAAGTACAGCTACCTAAAGTAAAGAAAATCCTTTGTTATGTGAAGAGGCAGTTGTCATATAGCATGCATTTGGCTGAAAACAAGTATCTTAATCGGGTTTTCTGGAGGAGAAGGGACTGAAGGATCAAATTGTTTTCTTTTTAGTTGTGTTTTTGATTTTGGTTAGGGATTTTTTTTAGGGTTTTTTGGGAGTGTTTTTTTTGGGTTTTTTTGTGGGAGGTTTTTTTCGTGGGAGGGTTTTTTTGTGGGTTTTTGGGTGGGTTTCTTTTTGGTACATATGATAGTTTTTGTTAACCATGCTCTTGTATAAATAGGACTATTTCATAGCAACAACAATACTCCAGTAAGCCCTACTAAGGTCAGTGGTACAGCAGGACTGCTGCTTTGTGTTGTGTTTTGTGCAGCTGCAGCTGATAGAGGCAGGCAGAGGGCCCC
>NW_008684311.1:72265-82719 GCF_000695815.1 Acanthisitta chloris
CTTCACAACCAAAATCACTTCTGCACAACTCCACCACCTTCCCCACAATGACACTTTACTAGACTGCTTTAAGAGATGGAGGTGCTGTTTTTTATAGACTATAGCTGATGCTTGTTTTCTCCCAGATCTGAGGGATTCAGCAGGTCAATCGAATTTACAATGATTCCTTTGTTCTGCTTTGGTGGAGTTTTTTTTCAATTTCATGGGTGTTTCTTTAGACTTTTAACAGAATCACAGAATGGTGGAGGCTGGAAGGGGCCTTTAGAGGCCATTTTATTCTGCTACCCTTTCTCAAGAAGAGTCATCTAGAGCATCTTGCTCAGGGCCATATGCATACAGCTTTTGAATATGTCCAAGGACAGAAATTCCACAGCCCCATATGTTTGTGGATATGCATACATATATACATATGTGTAATAGCATACACTTTCTAAAGTTAGAACTTATTTACACAGCAACATTTTAACCAAAAGGAAATGCTGATTCCCACTAACTGAATACTCAGTAGCTTTTTAACTCCCTGAAGCCAACTTGCAAAGCCTTTATAACTGGCCTGCAAAAGAAATCCTTAACTGTGTCGAATCCATGACAGAACTGGCTAGCCGTTATGACAGCACCCTCAAAGTCTTGATCTGCTGTGTCCTCAGCAGTATGAGTGCTCAAGAGACACTATTTAATCAGAGCCCAGAGAACTCTACAGCTGGATGTTCTGAATGTTCCAGTCCTTCTTGCCATTCTGCCTAGTAGTAAGAATTCAGTGGACAAGTTGCATCTCTATAGACTTTTGTTTATACTTTTCTTTCCAAGGTTGCAAAAGGCACCTGAGCAGACATAGAACCCAAAAGTGTATATGCTAAACAAAGTGAGATGAAGTGGCTTTTCCCAGATGAAATTCTGAACTCCATGATCATAGAATCATGGAACTATCAGAGATATATCATAGATCACAGATATATCATAGAATGATCACAGATAGTAAAAACTTACATGGATTCAAAATCTGAGTAGACAAATTCACTGAAGATTAAATACTGAGAGCTTCTAAATTAAAAGGTATTGCCATATTGCTAAGTAAAACTGGGCAAGAGTACTGAGGTTAGTCAGCTCCACTAAGCTTTGTCCAAGTTGCACAGTACTTGTGCTCAGATTTCTTTGGTACTTTCTGTAGCCCTGAAACATTTTAATAAGTTTTGTGCTGAGGAGTTTTTGTAACTGAATAATGTGCAAATGCGCTTGCAGCCCTTCTAGGGATGATTTTACTGCATGAAACTGAGGAGGTTTAATGCATTCCCTGCAGTGCAGTATGAGGGCTACTATCTGTGCTGATCTAATGGTAGAGGAATCTGCAGAAAACTGGAGTCAGACATGACACCTTCTTTTTGATTTTGTCAGTGGAAACAGTCCTTGGCACAAAATAGCCCCTTAACAATGCCTGAACACTCCCACAAAGACAGAGTTTACCTGAGCCAAAACCATGCCTCAAGGCATGCTCACTGTTAAACATCATGGACACTTACACACAGTAGTCAAGCTTTCTCCCCAGCCCAACACAAAATGGCACTCCTAGTGCTGTAAAATATTGCCATTTAACACAATAATGTTGGGAAACTTCAATGGATTCTGGTTCTATTCCTATAATCTTTCCTAAGGATTTATAATTTGCAGAACACTTAGCTAGACAGACTGTTGTCTGGCTGAATACAGACATTCCTGTATTTGTTGAGTTGCCCCGGATGTAGAAACCCTGCTAGAAAGCCTTGTTCCTACACTGAATGAAAGAACTGACTCCAACAGTGCAGCAGCAATTTCCTCCATTCTAGGACCACACTTGTTGTACTGTTCTGAACAAATCTGGCAGCTGGCTGAGGTCTTTTGTTCCTGCCCACATCTTTTCTTTGGTTCAATTTCTAGGGCATCCCCACATGGCAGGAAAAGAAAAAGCCTTTGGAGAGCACAGAATCAGCATTAACTAAGTATAATTCATAACTATTCATGGTCACAACTTACTTTGCATCTAAAAAGCAAGCGTTCTACAGAGGGTATATTGTATTTCTATACTTTCCTGAGATGTATGAAAAGTGTCATGTTCTTCCAGTCATGACCTTAACACACATGTTTTTTAACTAATGTTGTTTTAATGTTTGACCCTTGCACTCTGCCTTCCCTGGAGGCCTGAATCTTTACCAAATTGAAAGATGAAGTTAAGTGTTTTGACCAGGCTTTGTGCTGTGCTGGTTCAGTCTGATTATAGTAGCCAGCCTGTCTTTTGTAAACAGTGCTGAAGGTAATTTTGTCTTGTGGGCAAATAGACATTGCTCTTTTCTCCTGAGCAGCCCTCTTGGGAAACAGCCACAGTAGAGGATGGAGTGGGAGAGGGAGGTGGATTCTCCAGATTGCTCTATCTGACTCCACCAATATCTCTTCATAGCTGTGTTTCTCAGGATACTTTCAATGATGTCACTCCTTGAGATATATTTTTGACATTCCAGAAGCCTGGAAATGCAGTTGTTTCACCATGACAATGATACACACATGGACTTAATGTTTGTAAACCTCAGATACAGCTATATAGGAAAGCACCATAGATTTCTATCTAGGATGTAAGACATTACCTGGTATGGGATAATTTACTTTGTCATCCATGCCTCCATGCCCTACAGATACATCATAAACAGCTACTGCCTTGGTAAGAAATGTGCCTTCTCAAAAGGCTGTTAAGGAAAGGTCGCGAAGGTACAGGACTATACATAAGGTATATTTATAGCAACAACCCAAAAGCAGCACGAACAAAAAAACAACCTTGAGTGTAAACACACAGGTTGTTATTTCAGTGTATATACATGGCCTTACTGGAGTGTTTGGAATCATTACCACTGTATCACATATTATGAAATCGAAGCATGAGAATTATGTTACAGAGAACTATTAATTTTGGGAACAGTTCTCTTCAGTCCTCAAACCTGTTGAGAAGTCACAAGACAACATGTTTTTTTAGGTCAGTGAAAACCTCTAAGTTGTTTTTTTCCCTGGCTCCTTGCAGGGTGTCAGGAGCAGATGCACACATAAACATGTATTCCTAGCACGTAGTTGTTTGCTGATTTTCTTTTTAAAGTTCTATTCTAATTTAATAAATTCACATACTAGATACAATTGCATGTAAGGATATGATTTCAGTCCCTCTCTCCTGTCTTGGATAAACAGAGTAGGTAAACATAAGCCAGACCTGAAACTTTCGCAATGGCTAGCTTTGGTTCAATATGAAGTTACATTTCCAGAAGCTCCCAGAAGTTGAGATTATATTCTGTGATGATTACTGAGATGTGTATTAATATACCAGGCCCTCTTTAGTTTCTCACAGTAGAGGTCTCCTCAAACCTTGATGATTCTGTGATTCTATGAAATAGTTGTGTGCACAAAATGTGACTTCTCACCCACGATTCTTTTTAAAATGCATCATCAGACTGCATTTGCCATACTGGATAAAGCAGAACTGGGGAATAACAATGAGGTCAAAAGAGCCATTCATCTACTCAATTTGGCTACTATAGCACCTGTGGGACCTGCTCCAGGAGGACTGTACACAGATTCACTGGCAAAACTTTTAATTTAACTCTTTATAGCCCATTATATGATCCAACTTGCAGCATGGTCTTACCTACACAAGAACTGGTGCCCAGCATTGGATGTAACTTTCAGCTCTCCCACCTGCTCTTGCTGGGATGATGTGAGATGGAAAGGAAGGCATTGGTTTCTTAATGTCTTCTCACAAAGGGCTGGAATGTCATCTACTTAAAAGGCAAATGTATTCTGATTACAAGAAACTGGTCCTAAGATAATAGTCTACAAAGCTAATGAAAGACATATTTTACTGCCTCTTTTTCTATTACCTGATTCACACTGAAAAATAAAGAGCCTGACTGGCATCGTTATGAAAATTCATGTCTTAGCACCTCCAAGATAGAGCACTGGATTCAGTGTGTAAAACCAAACTTAAACAAAAGGCTTCCTCAATGACTTATTAAAATACAGATATCAGTTTGCAGGAGAACACTCCCCTTGGAACTGTAGAACAAGAGATAGCTGGAGCCAAAGTTGTAACTCAAGTTGCAGACATTTGCTGCTAGAGCAGAAGAAATAGGGTAATGACTGTTCCAGATGTCTGAGTTTTTCTAAACACACACAGGGTTCTGTTGAGATTACAGAGGGTTTTTTAAACAGAGAAGTTACCAGGGGTGAAATGCATTTCATGACAGAAAATATATACTGAAGCAGTCTTTAAATACGTCCCCTTGATCTATCCAGCCTTGAAACAGTGTATAAGGGTAGGAATGTTTGACATAAAATATTGAAAAGTATCATCCTGATTGCTTACTGCAACTTTCATAAACCTTCTTGTGAGAGTTCATACACTTACCCTCAGGCAAAAATATGTAATAGAGAACCCAGACATAAATCAGAATATAGGGAAATATTAGCATTTTATGTTATGGCTAGAAACATTCAAGGTATGGGATACAGTATTTTCCCTTGATATTGTTTCTGGTGGTGCAGTTCTGAGCTTTGAGAAGAAACATATTCTTATGACATTTGGGGATTTTTACTAGATCGAATAACTTAAATTAATTTTATAGCAATGAAAATAGTGCTGGAAGATCATTCAGTGAATGTTTATACACTTATTATGCAAATGATGGCATCGCTGCCATTTAGCATTAAATAAACTTCGTTGTTAATATTGCCACAAAGTAAGCACAATTATGTTGACCAGCAAATTAATTGTGAGTCTAGGAGACAAATTTAAGGCCACAAAATATGTTTATTCAGGCAACATCAAATTCAAGAAATACTAATCTTCAGTTTCCTGACCAGCAGGTAACAGTCTTTGCTTTCAAACCTTCCTATTTGCAAGATATATCCCCATTCCAATACAAACATTGCTGAAAGAATATTTTATTTCAGTTAAGAGGACTATAAAAGCAAATATTAATCAATGTTGAGATGTGTGGCATACTTCTCACACTCTCCAGAAGAGAACTGGTTCTAAAATTAGTCTGGGAGAATGGATTACTGAGTTGGAAAGTAAATGTCGGAATATTCCCAGTAGTCCTAGTAATATGGTACATTCCCCTCTATACACTGGCTTTGTTATCTGCAAAGTTGGACCAAGGCAAATTTCCTAAGTGAAATATATTCTTCAGTTTTGGAAGCTGTTTTCAGCCTGTAGTGAATGAGATGTTAACCTCTTGTGAATTCTCAAGTATTTATTCCATGAGCATTACTCGAGGCTTTGAAGAAAGTAAATTTGATAAGTGTGTTAAGGAGCTCTAAGCTACAGCAAAAATTCACTTTTACTTAGAATTTTTCTTTGTTCACTGCCCTGAGTACTGCCTCCAATAATAAACTAATAATTAGTGTCACTGACATTAGCTAAACTGTGCAGATGCTTGATGTCAATTGTGTTAAATCAGACTGTTCAGTACCTTGCAGAATTCAGAACTGTATGGCATTAGTTTAGTCTCAGAAATTAGTAGTTTCACCAGATATAATTAAGTGGAGTTGAAATAAAATTCTTTTTTCCTTGCTGATTCTGTTAGTGGATATTGGCACATGTTGTTCTATTGAAAGTGGGCTGTTGTTCAGCAACAAACCAAAATTTAAGGAAACAGCGAGACAATAAGAAAGGAGCATGGCTTAAGAATGAGGACAGGGTTGGTGTTTGGACTGGATTGAAGACATTGTCCTATTGTCCTGCTGCAAGTACTCCAAAGATGCTGAAAGCCATGTAGACAATTCAGTTTCCCCAAAGCCCATGAAGGAACATCTGGGACATTCAGAGTCTCACAGACTCTGTGGCCAGCAGAAAATATCGTAAACTAACTCTTCCCCACTCTCTTTCTTCCTTTAGCTCCCATGCAAATGATACACAGACAGATAAAACCTTCCAGAAGCTGCAAAAATACACCCTATATTTAAGTACATTTTTCAGAGATGACTTTTGACATCTTTGTTTTGAAGACTTCAGCTTACAATGAGTTCATTATCTCCCACTATAAACTGTTCCACATGCCTAATTGCTCCTCAAAGACCTGTCAGGAATTTTCCTTATATCTAAAAGCTAAATTTGTCCAACTTGACTTTTTGCCATTGAATTTTTTATGACTTTTGCAGCAATACTTAGGATGTCCTGACTGGCAAACCTCTTCCCTGTACAAGTAACTGTCACACAGTGTGACTGAGTCACCTGTTTGGCTTTGCTTCGGCAATCTGAATATGTTGACTTTCTTAAGATTCATATTATACAGCTTGCATGCAGCAACAGTTTGTCTGTAAACACATTCATGAACCAATTCATCCAAGGGCACTAAGCTTGACCCTGCCTTAATTGAGATGCTGTTTTTGTCTTTGCAAGGATGAGAGTAAATAGCCCTAAAAGCACGTATTTGAGCTATGAGGACTTTACAGGTTGAGCTCTTTGTGTTTAAATATTTTTAATTAGAAGTTGTTTCATTTATGAAAACATTTCTGGTGAAATAGACAAATGGTGTATTCTTTTCAACACCAAAACCTATAAAATAACTTTTATGTTTTCTGCTTAAGTATGGCATTAAAAGACAAAAATATTGTTTTAGGAGAAAGTAGGAAAAAGGGCAGAAAGTCAAGGATGGTCTGAGGGGCCTGACCAAGGAATGTGATGTTTTGCATGACACCCTGCCTAGGCCTCTGGAGAAAATAATATTTATACTTCCGTCCAGGTTTGAGAATTTGGTCTCTGTTTCACAGATGAGCTCATGATATGATGCAACTTTTATTTCTTACCACACATAGTATCACTGACATAAAACATCTCAATAAACAAAAAGCTAGTAGCTTGTTTGCAGCTTGTTGTCCTGTCAGAAATATCTGGGTAACTTGTATTGGAGTCCTTTTGTAGTCAAACTTTCCCTTGCACATGTAGTCATGGGTTTTCTGTGGGGAAGAAAGAGAAAGGGATCCAAATCCTTTTTATTTAGTCTGTCCTTTATTCTGTTGTGCCATGTGATGCTTCTTCAGTCATGTGGCTGTGCAGCTCTCTTCTCTGTGCTCAGTTTGGAGTGTTATTTAAATCCACACCAATTTATTCTACACTTCCCTAGGTACAATAGATATTGGAAGTAGTAGTTTGGGTTCCTTATAATATACAGTATTATAAATATGCACTGCATCAGTAAAATTCATCACACTCATAGAAAATCAGGAAGTAGACACCGAGACAGGAAGATTTAAACTACTCATTGAAGCCTTTCCATTTGATTCATTTTACTATGGCAGCATTTAAAAAGGCTGTAACTTGTGGTTCATCAGTAATTTCCTATTCTATGCCACTACTAAACAGTTTTTAGGCAGGAAGACACAAAGAGGCTAATAATAGAACCTGTCAACCCTTTCAAATTATTTAGCAATATTGTATAACATAGGTTTTGCTTATCTTTTCCACCATCATGAAAAACTGCTTACAGTTTTTCTTGTGAGAAGAAATGTTCAGAGATCATTAAGCACCTAACAGAACTGACTGGGAAGATCATTGTTCCTTGCTGCTATGGTCCTGTAACCCAGGTTTGACCTCCAGCTTACCAGGAGTTACTGTAGACTTGGCTTCTCTGAAGAAGAATTTACTACTCATGCTAAATGATGGGATCATTTTCTAACAGTAAGAAAAGCCCTGCCAGCACCTGAGACCTGATAAATACTCCACAGTACTCGGTGTGGTAGATTTCCTTCCCATTTCAGGAGTCTCTGGACAGAATTTAGTGAAAAGGTCACCAAATTTCTGTACTTTGGAACAAGAAACACAATCTAGATGCATTCTCTGAAAAAAACCAATGAATTAAACAGCTCAAATCTATAACATCTGTGTGGGACTTACTTTTATTTTTTTGAAAATATAATTTCTTTTTCTCACCATTTGTCCATTATTCCCTTCTAGGAAGCTAATTTCGCCTCTCATTTTACATCTTCCTCATTTAATATATTATCAAATATGTCAAAAGTAAATACATTTAGTCTGGAAAGGCCTACAAGGAAGCCAGAGAGGGACACTTTATTAGGAACTGCAATGATAGGACAAGGGGTAATGAGTTCAAACTGCAAGAGGGAAAGTCTGGATATGGTGCAAGAAACAAATTTGATTTCTATAAGGGTGGTGAAACACCAGAACAGGTTGCCCAGGTGGCTGTCCCAACCCTGGCAGTTTTCAAGGCCAGGCTGGATGAAGCCTTGAGCATCCTGGTCTAGTGGGGAGGTGTCCCTGCCCATGGCAGGGATGGTTGTGACTACATGATTCATAAGGTACATTCCAACCCATAAATTTTATGATTTTATGATTCTATGATTGACTAAATATAGGTAAAAAATGTAGATGCCAGGCAGCAAAAAAGCATCATTGAATCCCCTGACTTTTCATATTGTATTAGATATAGGTCTATTTTTTTCCCCCACAGGCTCTCCACAATGCATATACTTCCATTTTTGGTAAAAGCTAGTCTGACACTTGCCAATAGTTCCTAAATACCTGATAAATGTATGTGATTATTAAAACCAGGTTTCTATTGTGAATATGAAAGAGAGTGAATGTTATAAATGGCAATAAACACATCAAATTAAATTAGAGACTTGTAGCAGGAGAAAGAGCTTGGAAGGAGGATTTGCATAAAATATATTAGAAGCAGCTTAGAAAATTTAGTTAGAAACATATTTTCCATTTTGGGTGACTGATATAGAACACTTCTGTTTCTCCTCCCTGTTTTCCAGTTGTTTATTTCACAAGCAAGAGATGTAGCAGGAATAAATGCTCACACAGAACTTTTATTCTTAACTGAAAAACTGCCCCATTGTCACTTCTTGGAAGAGTCATGTCATAGGGAGATTAACTGAAAAAATTTAGGAGGTCACTAACATTAGGAGTGCCATGAGTACATCTTGAGCTGGTATCTTCCATCAGGAGTGGAAGTGGAAATATGGACTGTTTACATTCCATTCAAAATAATCAATTGCAGAGCTATTGGGTTTTTCTTTGTCCATAGTATTAAAGAAATCAGTTGCAACCACCATATTTTTAGTGGTCTTAATTGCCCCAGGGTATTCTCCTAGCACAGGCAGAGGCAGCAGAGAAGTGGGTGAACATAGGAGCTGAGAGGAACAGAGATGCTGAATGTTACCAGGAACATGGTGTTTCCATGAATGCTAAAAAAGGATGGCTATAAAGACTGCAGTCCCATTATGAAGTTTATGTGCCTCCAGAGAGTATTGATCAGAGAACAGGCTTCAGAATGGGAATTTTTAATACAAAGACCTTCACTCTGCCTATATCCCATCTTTGATACATAAAACTTTGCTTGGTCCAAGTATGCAAGCAAACAGGGCAGGTTTGGAGGAAGGGTGATGTAAGTATTAAGGTAACTGAATCAAATGCATGGTAACACTACAAATTCATGGGGCCTGTGTCATTGTATTCTCCCACACATGGCACTCACCACACCTTTGTCATTGCACTGTTTAATAATCCACAGCTCAGTCATACCAGTTGAGCATCTAAGTGGGCTACAGTGGATATAAATCATGGCAACAAAAGTGGGCACAACTTATGGCCCAGGCAAGGAGAGACAGGCTCATAAAACCCCAGCATAGGGCAGGAGGTGTCCCTTTAGGTTTATTTTCCACTAAAAATATAATTTAGTGTTTATGTGCACAGAAGACAAAACTCCGAGGTTTTGGTGGTCACAGGTATGACCAACAGATCTCTAGCTGTTTCCTGTCTGAGTTACACTCATACCAAATGAAGAAGCTGTTCAGTCACAACATGTATTTTCTTCAGCCCACATGGGTTTTGTAGACATTTTAAAGCCTTGCGTTTTTAGATTTTAATAAAGAGAAAGAAGCACAAATATTTTTCAAATGAAAATAAAAATATTCAAACTTTGAAACTGGAACCTGTTTTGATAACTTTCTTCCCTTTCAGATTTAGAAACTGTGAGTGCTATCATTTCAATAAATGTTTTGCTAATAAACCCTGATCCGTGCCAAATTTGAGTGGATAAGAATGAGGAAATTTTGACCATAACACTACAAAAAGCACCATCTTTTTGAACAACAAATCTGAATATATTAAGCATATCCTTCCTTCATAAAGTCTTCATCGCAAGAGATATTAGCAGTACAATTATTTTCAGTGGACTGCAAGTCTAGAGGAAGAAACTTATGCATGTTCTGGGAGGCTAGGAGGTCTTTCTGTGCAGAAACAGACGTATCCAATGCAAATGTATAGTTCAAGAATGCAGTATAGGTGAAGGTTTAGCTTTTTCAGCTTTAATTTCAGTTAATTTGTTCTCTGACATGTGATGAGCTGAACATGTTGACATAAATTCATTGCAGCTTATCATGTAATTATACTTCCCACTATAACTGGGGGGGGGGGGGGG
>NW_008684311.1:82770-104995 GCF_000695815.1 Acanthisitta chloris
TTTAGTAACATTCCTTAATGACAAACTGAGAGTGTATTCCAGGGGAAAGAAAATGAGTCAAACTGGAGGCATGTTTTCTGCACTCAGAATCACTAAAGGTCAGTTGAGCAAAGCAAAACAACTCACTGTTTAGAACTTAAGTTTCATCTACTTAGCTGCCCTTGAAGTCAAAATGGCATCTTATAAAGTCAAGGCTGATATTTCTCTGTTGATATTTTCATATATTTTAAAGGGAGGTTAGAACTATAGTCTTATGCAGAATAAATTAGGTGTAAACCTTGAGCAACAAAGATGGTCAAGATGATGGTGATGGCTATGAAACCCACTGTACTAACAATCCATCATTTTTTATCACTGTGCCTTGTTTTCTTCAGCTTGAGACTTACATAAACTGAGGCCTTACACACAGGTCAATGGATTCAAAAGCTACTAAGACCACCTGTGTATCACTGGCCATGTAAGTTCACTTAGTTTTTCTGTTTGAAGCCAAGATAGTAAAACCACAGATCAGGGCAGGATGTATCCTGTCCTGTTTATTCTCTACTAAAAGCTGGTTTAATGATTGTTTACATGGCAAAGAGCCTTTTATTTTTTATTTTAAGAGAAACACAAAATCTGATACCTGTACGACTAGTCAAATAGAGCTGAAATTACCAGTTTTGCACAGGCTTTAACTCAAGCAATGGTAAATCCCACAGTGAAGAGTTTCCTCAGCAGACTAGACTACTTGGGCAATGTACAGAGATTGCTGACATGTGCCAGTGTTTTTCATGTCAATTACACATTTTTTCTCCATATTGGTTTCCATTCTTAGTAACATACAAAATTGGCCGGGTCATGTAGATAATAGTAATAGTGTTACCTGTAGTAGGTGGGGTGGGTCAGAGTCTTTGTATAGGTGGAGAACATAAATACTGCAAAGATGAGCTCAGGATGTGATTTCCAATACTGCAGTTACAGACATAGTGAGTTAAGGATAAATCTCCAAACTAAATCTCAAGCAAGGATTATTTTAGATGTGTTGTTTCAGTCTTTTATCTTGGGCTTTGCTTAGGGGTCATACAAACCATTAGGGAAACAGTTGTGTAGTAATCTCCTATGCCACTGTACTTTGCCTGTGATGGTTCTCAGTTGCTCTGGGTCTTCACTGGCACACTATGTCTGGCCAAGTATCTGACCTCCACAATGCCACAGGTCATCTCATCACTCCATGCTTTCCTGCTGCCAGCCTTGTGAGGAAAGTTGTTGTGGGCACTGTGACCTTGCAAAACTAAATTCCTGGCAGTAGGTCAGCTCATGTACATTTACTTGCCCTGACTGTGGCTGAAAGTTACTGCTCTTTATGAAAGCACAGTTTGTGTTTCATGACTCTGCATAAGCCCCTGCCAGGATATGTTGCCATTGTTTGGCTTTAAATGGTGCTCTGAGACCAGGGAAAATGGAGACAACAGTTCCCAGTCAGTAGCAATGCTCTCTTGACTCATGAATGAGGATGGAAGAGGCTGTGCACAGTTGCTAGGTGAGACACGCTACCATGCACTTCCAGAAACCCACTGTACTGATTGACACAGTGAGTGCCAACTCAGCTAGAACACTTCAATACTGAATGGAATAGGCAAAATATGAATATGAAATAAAATTATTACTAATTTGTGAATATTATATTTTTGCAAAATATTAATTATGTGACTTAAAGACCTTACCTCACTGTCTTGACAGCAGACCAGATGAGAACACACACATGGATATGACAACTAGCCAAGATGTTATTTCACTGTTGGCAGAAGTAAAGAACTCCACAGTATGTGGCAATTATTTTGGGGTTGGCAAATCTCGTTCTGGTGTGGGGGTCATAACAACTTGAAGGCAATGAATGTTATGCTCTCTTCCATGGAAAACAATAGAATTTGCATAAATGACCTTTCCAAGCTGGTAAGTAAGTAGAATTAATAAGGCACATTCCAATTCAGCCTTCTCACTGCAAAATGCTGTGCAAGGCATTTGGATTGCTTTGGAAAATTAATGGACTACTAATTCAGGATGCTGCCAGAATCATGATGATGATCACTATTACAAAGTTGCAAAAGGCATCATATGAATTTGGATGTCTGGCCTGCAGAAACACAGGTAATAACAGGGCAACTCCTGGAGCTCTAAGGCAAGCACCTTATATCTATAGTTATATTTACATGCAATATTTGCACATGTATCAAATAGTATTTTCCTCTCAGAATTACTAGCATTTTCTGGTGCTAAAAATCATGTCAGCTGCTGAGTTAAAATGAGAAATCCAAACTTTAAATAGCTTATCAGTCTTAGTGACCAAAACTATCCCTAGCATATATGTTCCTGATATAATTACTCAGAATTCAGATGAAGCTGATGCTACAATGGGTCTCTTTCATTATCTGTGTTTATGTCCACATCATCAGCCATGTCTTCTCTGTTCTCCACTCCAGGTGCTGGTTCACTTCTTCCATGTAGATAGGATTGGGACAGAGGAACTGATAAGTATCTGTTTTCATGAACTTTCTTCCTGATTGGTGTAACTTTATAAGAATATAAACTACTCTTATCTTAGTAAACATTATCTCCGTTGCTTTTTTCATTCCAGTACTAAAACTTCTGCCTGTTTACAATTATTCCTGCAGAATTATTCTGCAAGAAGAAATCATCATCCAAACGTGTAAGAAGATTTTGTAGGGACAAGACATCCGTTATTCATTGTTAAGATGAGAATGATGTTACGAGTCTGGCTGATGTGGTTTTAACTGATGTTACAGTCCTGCATATTCCAGAGCAAGAGGAAAGATCAGTGGCTCCAAGCAGTGGGAGAGAAACCCCCAGTTACTACAAAAGCACTGTGTGATTTTTCAGATGGACAACAGAGAGTAGCTACAGGCACCACACAAGGAAGCTTACTCTAAGAACATATCTTGGAATTTGTTTCTGTTGCTGGATGCTGTGACAGCTGATGTGTCTCTCTATATTTTTCTGATGCTTTGAACATTGTGAAAAGGAGAGTAAAGAGTTAGAAGGATATTACTGAATACTTATAATTGCTGAAAGGAACATATACAAATATTTTACAATGCCCTTTTTAACAACAGTAGCAATTGAAGACTTATGTCCTGATTCTTTCTGTTTTTCCCTTAGTTACTTGGCTGCAAGAGAAGACTACTTCTAGCTGGCAACCAGTTATAAACATAGGCTCGTACTTGAAGAGTTCTGACTTTGAGGGAGCTCATGGTCTTTTAAAGATATGTCAATTCATCAGAAAAAAGCAGCTGGAGAGAAAAGGAAATTCTGCCCCCAACTTCACCCTTGCTTCAGACTCTGCAGTATTGCTTAGTTTTCTTGATACTGCATTCTTCCCACAGCTGCTTAGATCTCCCAGATCCCGTGTATACTTTCTCCCTCTACAGCTCAAGTTATGAGGGTTGTTTTTTCCCCTCTTTGTTGCAAAGCCACCCTTCAGATGTTTGTTCCATCAAACAGCTGCCCTTTGAGGCATAGGTATCCATGGGGCAGAATTCCATATCAAACATTGAAAATACATGAAGCACACAAAAAGCAGAGTAAGACCAAGATCATTTTGAAATGGGATGTGAAATCCTCATACAGGACATCTGGGCCATCTGTACTTAAACATGGTGTCTCATGCAGTTGTGAAAAAGATAACAAGAAGAAAACTACCTCTGGGCTTTCGCAGGACTCCCATGAGGTGTCTGGTTTGTCATATAGTATGTGCAAGAACTTTGCCTTAAGAAGGTGCTGCTCCTCAAACTGCAGTGAATGTAAAGCAAAGACAAGATGTTGCACTGAGAGAGTGGAAATCCCTAGATGTGTAACTAATGTGAAGGTCCATTTTGGGAGATAAACAGTTAACTTGAGACATGTATCACAGCTATGACTTGAGATGCAAATGCATGATGATAGTCTTAATGAAGGAGTTTGCCACATCAAATGAAGCTGCTGCATAAATCTCAGACTGTTAGCAATACATCAAGGTCACATACATCCAAGAAAAGCTACTGCACAAAAAATAAATGTAAGTGCCTGGGCTCAAATTATCGTGCAGTAGCATGCTGAGGTATGTAAAGGCACCTAATTATGCTACATACTGAATGGATTGCTTTATAGATTGCCAAAAACTTTAAACAAATTCTACATATAGGACATGAAGAGCTTTTCTTAGGAGAGTTTTTGTGCCTTCAATATTTACAATGCTTTTTTTCATGAAAGAAAATTTACACTTTGTAGGTTAATAACACAAAGCAAGCATAGGAACAAAGGACTCATCAAGTCTTCACACATGCTGAGATGGGGAATTTCAGCTTCAAGGGAAAAATAGATGTCTCCATGAGAAACTGAAAAAACAAAGGGAAGTTAATTGATAAGAAAAATTATCTGAGCTGTGGAACAATTTTCAATTTGAAGTGAGAAAAAAAATTTTCCATGTAAGGAATCTAGATTATGGGAGGTGTGAAGAAAGAACATTTGGGAGCAAACAGGAAAATTATGTCAAAAGAAGTGATTAGAAATAAAATACTCTAAAAGAGAGTCCCTCAAACCTGGGTCTACCTCACAGCTCTGGAGCAATGCTTCAGTTGCTAGTTATTTTTTGACAAAAACGTGGACAAGAATGAGTCACTCTCATAAAAGATTGCAATGTTGTTGCTGCTTTTTGCTATCTTTCTCATTTTGCATCGACATGCAGACATCCAGTGCAATACGGAGCTGTGAGGCTTCAGTGCAGCAACTTGCTGGTGTGCTGATAAGCTGAGTTTGGACCTAACTAATGTGTCAGACTAATACTGTGCTTTTGTATATCAGGAGACCATTCTGATTCAGTCTGGCATTGGTTGGCAACCCATCAGTCATCTCAGAGTTGTGCTCTGTTGACATTGTTGGCTAAAACCTACTGTTAAACTTTGTCTTACCAGAGGGGAACTGAGTTTCTTAGAAAGCATTCTGTGAAAAACTTGACTTTTATCCAGGAAATTAATGTTTTTTACAGAATCTGAATAGCTCAAAGGAAACAGAGAATTGGTTTGGGTTTTTCTTAATTCACAGGCCACATCCTTCCTTTTGCAAGGTGAAGAAAGTGACAACAGAAGACCTGAAGAGATGAAGATAAGCTTCTGTTCCTCGTAATCATTCCTGTTAACTCCAATGAGCTGTAAGCATCTGGTGTTTGTTTAGTAGGTATGTTTCAAAAAGAATAAGACTTCTGGATTTTTCTCAATGAAATGTTGCTTAGGAAATTTGCACTTCATATTTTCATGTGGCTTCATTCATTTTACTTTTTGCAGAAAAACTATTCTGACTGGTAACTAGAAATTTTAACCCATATTGAATGACCTGATACTTCTAAATATATCAGTTACTAATTCCAGCTTCATTTCTCCATGGACAAATGAGACACCTTCCTCTGCAGTTAGCAAAGTCTAATGTCTGCTTTTTAACATAAAGTAGCATTATTTTTAATTGTCTCCAGTTACACACTGGGAATTTAGGAGCACATAGTGTGTCATAATACTTCTTATCTCCCCATATAAGTTTAGGGAAATTTATTTTGTTCTAAGTTTGAAATCATGAATTTAAAAGCATGACTGACTTACTATCACTTGGTTTGGACATACTCCATGAAACTGGGTCAGAATCAGTTCCAGTGTTAGCAAATCATAGTCTGGGTTGGAAGGGACCTTTAAAGGTCATCCAGTTCAATCCTCATGAGTTCTACCAAAATAAGGTGGTATTTTTATATACAAAACAAAATCTTCTGATTCTACTGCACAGTTCAAGGCTAATTGTTATAGCATAGGTCTGCTTGAAGTCATAAAAGATTAAATTGGCATAGTAGGAGCTGAAATTCTTTATTGGCATAATATTCTTCTGCCTATGTAAGGTCATCACATTGATCAACAATAACTGGCTTCAAAAATTCATTTCCTGCTCTATTTGTGCATCTATCAGGGGTCTGCAGCATATTTCAAGATGCAGACATAGATGCCAAACATTACTTGGATTATATAAATAAATGCACATATGGTTTAATAGTACATGTTTGTGTTCAATTGTGTTAGTAAAGAATACCAATGTTCCCTCTTCTCTATCCAGTCTGCTATAATGCCTGTATCCAAAACTAAGACTTTGGGCTTTTGCCTTCTGCAAATGGAAAAACCTTATACACCATTATATACACATAAATGGTGTATATTTTCAAAGTAATATAGATCTTTTTTCTCAAAGCATATAGCCATTTTTAACATAATGACTCATGGTGTCAGTTTCATAGGAGATGAAACTATAAAAGTTCTATGTTTTACTTCAAAGTTAAAATTTGTAGTGGGAGATCAGCCTTTCTGTTTGTGTGTGCTATATTCCAACTCTATTTCTATATGTAAAGAATGTAAAATATCCAAAACATAGACACAAAACTATACAAACTCTGCTTTTTAAAAATTTAGGGCGAAAAAGTGCTTTTAATCCTAAAAATTATGTAATCCTTCTATGTTACTTGCAAAAAAAGAAAAGTCATTAATGAGAATCCTTCACTAAGACCATATAAAAACAGGACGCCTACATGATCTACTTATCATTCTGCATCATTAATAAACATGTCCTTGACCAAAGTAGGCTCTTCGTAAATGATTCTTCCTTCCAGAAACCCTGACTGGGTCCCTGTGCTGAGTGATCTTCAGTCCATCTTATCTCCCAGTGCACTTGCTCAGTATACCTCCTGTGTAAGTCAGCTAAGGTTAGACCCAGAAAGAAATTTAAAGACTTATTTTTTACTTCAGATCTCTAGTCTTCAAAAACTAAGATGATCATTGCATTTGCAGGGCTGATGCTGGATCCCAGAGGTTCAGAGGACTTACTGCTGATGTTTCCTGGTGCAGGTTCCACCAGGGTCATGAAATGGCTCCATGTATGTGAACATCCACAAGTCTGGGATTGTTTCTGAGCAACATACTTCCCCAGTCTGTCCCAGACTGAACTTTCTCCCCTGTTGCCACCACAGGGCCAGGTCTGTGGCAGGCAGACAGGTAGGTGTGCTGGGAGCAAACACACTGAATTGGACCTCTTAAAAACCACAGGCAGAGGAGCCAGCAGTGCCCTGTTTCCACAACCTTAAAAGTTGGGGCTCTTAGTTGGGAGGAAGGCAGTCTAGGCTTCAGTGAATTCTCTGGAAGTATTTAAGTCCTATTTTTGCATTTGTATTAGCTGGACAAAGATCCATAAGTTCTGTCTCCCACTGCCTGCATTAGTGCCCTAATGAGGCTATAGGATCCTTCTCAAGCTCTCCTCATGAATATTTGACACATGGAACAGCTAAAGAAGTAGTGCATGAAGAAGTCCAGTGTTGGAATACTTCCCAGCCAGGTAATGCAGCAGAATGTTAGCTCACACCTGCCCAGAGGATTAAGGAACAGGAACTTCTGCTTGTCCCCTCCCGCGTGGGTACTACCATTCCAGGCAGCCTAGTGCATCCTGGTAAGGACACACCTCCCTGTCCTCTGTAAAACAGACCCTCTGTGAGCCAGACTAGGTAGTTCACTGAGATATCCAGCCTTGGCTGTGCTAAATCCTCCTGGTGCCTTCAAACATAAAGAGAGGTTGGGCAGCTACAACACAAGGTGAGGACTTGTCAGGTAGCAGCCGTGACGTGGTGCACCTGAGCTTAGAAACAGTGGTCACTGCCTCTGCACTCCCCTTATATGCCATTAATACCTTGATTACATGGTTTCTCTCGCACACCCCATTCTTACTTTGGGTTTCAGTGAGTTTCAAGCCTTCCTTCTGTATTTATCCAGTGATTACTGCCAGTGCCTGTTTAATATTCTTGAATTCGGTGCTGGTGGCAATGTTTTGATAGCAGAAGGTTGCAGGGGTGAGGAGGGGACATTGGGGTTGCCACCATAGGACACATCTGAGCCCCTCAGTCAAAATGGAGGTGGCTTGGGGAAAGGACATTTCAGAGGGGGTAAAAATGCCAGGGACCAGACAGGAGTGAAAAGGAAAAAAATAAGTGTGAGAAACCACAACACTAGAGAGGAAGATGAAGGAGGAGGTGCTCCAGGTGCCAGAGGAGATATTTCCCTGAGGCACATGGAGAGGACCCCAGATATCAACTCTGCAGCCTGACCAGCCCCATGGCAAAGCAGGTGGATATTCCTTGAAGGACCTTCAGCCTCTGGGAGACCTACCTTGGAGCAGGTTTATTTATTCTGAAGGCTTCTTATTCTGAAGGACTACAACCCACAGAAAGAACCTACTCTGGGTCATGGGAAGAGTGTAAGGAGAAAGAAGTGTCAGAGATGAGTGGTTACAGACCCCATTCCCCATGCCATTGCATTGCTCAGGTTTGGGAGGTAGAAAAGTTGGGAGTGAAGAAATGAAATTGAACCTGCAAAAAAGAGGAGGTAGGAGGTTTGACCTTTGAATTTGATTTGGTCTTTGCTTCTCACTATCCAAATATATGTTAATAGACAATAAATTAAATTACTTTTCACCAAATCAAGTTTGTTTTACCCGTGACAGTACTTAGTACAAGATCTTGTCTTTACTTTGACACATTAGTTTTTCATGTTATTTTCTCTCCAGTCCTGTTGATAAAGGAGAGTGAGAGCATAGCTGTGCAGGTGTCTGACAGCCAAACAAGGTCAACCCACCACAATCTCACAGTCCAGTGTCCTGCGTATGTGTTCATCTAAGACCACATTCCATAAGAATAACTTATTTTCCAGAAATTCTTCATGAGATTTATCTCCTCCTCGCTATTTTCTTTCCCCAACCAGAAAGTGCTGCATTTACTGTCAAGCCTCTGAATTGCTCTGGGCAATATATTTAAATACAAATTAAGTAAATTCAGTCCTATATTTTAAGAAAACCTGCTCTTGTTACTTCTTTCTGAAGCAAAAACTCTTCAAGGATTAAATGCTCTGTGTTTGCTCTTCCTGCCTCTATATCAATTAAGCATATAAAAATTCCTAAAGGCAAGACCATATTGGCTGAATCAGCAACAACACTTATGGCTTTAATTATTAGGGTAGTGTGTAAAATTCTATGGCAAAGTTTACTTTTTCATAGTTGGAAGTTAGCTATCCTTTATCAATGACCAAGTACAGAATACACAATAACCATCAGGTGGTTTGTCTAATAGAAGGCACAGTTGATGGTCACTGAGCAGCAATTGTTCCATTAGAAAAAAGAAATAATGTGATAAAAGTACATATTTAAAGACAGTTGTGTTTATATATTTATCTGAATATCTTCTGTTATAACTTTTAATCTGTGCATAAAACATTGCTGTTTTCTACAGCTCGCCTAACACGTATGCTAAATGAACATTTAAAAGCACAATATTCAGCATTCAGCTATTGTGAGAGATGAATTATTTGAGAGCAATAATTATGTTTGCAAGTCATAAAATATCACTTCTAATTTTGTCTTTCTACCAGTGCCATGTGTCACCTTAAGTAAGATACTCGATACAATCCTATTTCCCTTTCCCGATACAATATCTGAATGGTCATCTTGACATGAGATATTTATTTGTGAGGCTTTGTTGAATTTGAAAAGCAGCTTGATATCCTTAGATAAAAAGTTTAATTTGAGTAAAATCAAGTAAAATCAGTTTTCTGTGAGTAATAATATCTCCTCTGACAACCACTACAAAAGACTCAGAATGTAGTAAGAACGAAATTTTCGAAGTTCAATGAATTCCATTAACCAGATCTTTGCTCTGATATTTCAGAAGTCAAAATTCACCATTCCCACGTAGTTTTACTAGCAATCCTTGGCAAGTCTCTGTTGAAGCTGCAATACTAGTACTGTCCTACTTTTCACTTCATGAGGTTCTTTTAATACCCTATTATTTTATATGAGCCATGTCATTTGGTTATTCAGTCTACTTCAGTGTGACTTTTGCAGCACATGTAAAAACGGGTTGTAGTAAAAAACAGAGCAGCCGTGTCTTACATAGCATAGGTATACACTGAAGATGAATAGGAATTAACCCTACACAAATTCTCATGTGTTTATAAGAGATGGATATACTGATATAAGCTGTCTACAGCAAACTACTGTAACTAAATTCTGAATCACATTCTTCAGCTCTTATGACATTGGTCACCAAACCTAGGGTTTGTAGAAGAACTAAGTCATCCATTAGATCCGCTAGAACAAGGAACAGAAGACCTTCTGCCTCTGCTAATATTTTGGGGGGTTTATCTGTTTGGTAAGAGGCCCTATATGCTGCAAAAACTTCAGAGCATTGAGTGGATTTGCTCCAACTGCAACATTGGCCGCAGAAGGATAGTTGGAGCTGCACAGTGAGCCCAATTCCTGCCTCTCCTTGCAGGGACCTCTGCAGTACCATCCCTGTCAGCTCCACCATGGCTGATCCCCCTGGCGAGACTCCAACTCAAGTGTGAAAACCATTGGGGTTTGTGCTGTGCAGCTGCTTATTACTGTGACTGAAGATGGTAGAATAATATCTGCAAGTGTACAGGAAGGCTACACGTTTCAGCATATGTGAGACTTGAAATTCTGTAAAGAAACCCCTAGTATGCCAAAAGTAAAGAGTCTGTCTTAAAGTCTGAGTTTCAGTAACACATAATGTATCTGATTTGTCTCTTTTGTACATGCTGGTAAATTTCCATTTTATCCCTACCCGCAGTAAGTATATGATTATCTTTATTTATAGTCAAGTACCTAATAATAATTGGCACATAACAGTAACTACAAAACACAGACGCCCTCTGTACCACACTTTATATTGGGCCAGAGTGTTAATATCCTTGGAGTAATTTTCAGTACTACACTAGTAGTTTGATCATAGTATCATCTCTGTTCTCACAGAGCACATGAGATGCCACGTGCACAGAATGTTGGGGAGAGTTAGCTTTATCATTATTAATTTGCAGTTACTATTATAAAAAAAATGAGGTAGGGCAATTTGTTACAGGGACAGACACATTAACCTACCAATGTAAAGCATGCAAGCTGAAACTTCGGATTTGGGTTCCCCAAAAATTGCACTCCCACGACTTCCCAGCCAGCTATGCAAATCAGATATCATCACGCACGAATGGATGGTTAGACACTGATGTCATGACACATGTACAAGTGTCTGTTTTACAACCACACTCTGAGTATTTGCATTAATATTGTAGGCATAGTCTAGAAGTCCTTCTTCCTTGAGCGTACAATTCTGAGGCCTAATTTAAAAATAAGCAGTTTAAAAGAAATCATGGCCTTAGAAATTATTGTTCTCCCAAGAGCCATAATCACAGCACAGTGTGCTAAGTTCTGTAGAAAACTGATTCCACAAAAAAACCTTGTTCCTCCAAAGCACCTACAGTCTATCAACATACTAAAAGAAAGGGAGGCCATATGTATGAGGCATCTCAAACAATAAGATGACAGAAATCCTTTGAGAACCAAGCTGTTTTGCACCAAATATGATTTTCTTCATAATTGATTTGATGATCTATGGTACTACAAAACCTATTTTTTTAATGCAGATTTCTTTTGAGCATTTGACAAAGAAAAGGATTTTTGCAAAAGGGCATGAAAGAGGAAAAGTCTTGTGAAAACATTTAAAATTTCCTGAAAGCTTTTCTAGTAAATGAAAGGCAGTACTGTCCCTCTAGGCCTGAAACTCTGATATTTCCCTCTTGCATCCTGTTGAATGGTATGTATGTTATAAGTGGTTATGGCAAGAAGGACAAAGCACCATTTACTGTTTCTTAATGCAGGTAAGGAAAGATTTCCAATGGGATAAATCACAATTATGCCTCAGCTCTCAATTAGTTCAAATAAGACTAGTCACATAACAGGAAACTCTGCTTTGAAGAAACACTTCCCTATATTTTTGATGCATATTCTTATTTTCAGCCCCTTCATTTACAGAATGTGAGCCATGGGGGGGCCACATTCTATTTGTGAGTGTATTAGGAGCAGTCACTGTCAGACTACCATAGGCAGGCAAAAGAGATTTCAAGCAAGGGAATAAGGCAGATATGAAACTGAGCTGGGATTATAAATAATCTGAATCCACCAGAGCTCTAAGAAGCAGGAGGCATCTGCTATTCATACTTGCTAAGCAAGAATTGAGTGAGTCTGAGATTCAGCATAATCAGTAGCTTGAAACATCGGAAAAAACATTCATCAGACACTTCTTTGATTCTGTGTTTCTCTTGTTTCTTCCCTCTTACTCAATGTTGCAGGTGGACCTCCAAGACACAAGCTGACCAAGAGAGGTATGGCTCAGAATGTACTGCAACAAGTACACAAAATTTATATGACATCCTTATTCTTGTACATACAAATGAGGCCTCTGCCTGTTGTTCAGAACCTTAAGTTAGTAGCTAAAGGAAGAAATAGCTCTTATATGAACAGGAAAATAAATTTCTTGAAGATTTTCATATTCATCCAGACTCAATATAGATCTGAGACTAAAATGCAATAGGGACATAGGAATTGCCATGATGGGTAATTGCAATGGCATTCTCACTGACATGTGGCACAAAGAGGATAGAAGTTCCTTTTAGAACAATGCAGCTGAGAAAAGGAATGTGCTGGTTTTTTACTCTTCCCACATACTATTTTGTAATCCATTCAGTCTTTATTGAAGGCCATTATCAGATTTTTTATTTGCAAGAAAAATAAGGATGAAATGGATTCATATGCAACTTGAAAACTGGGTTCTAATGCCAACTTCCCTCTTGTTATTTTTTATGTTTTTCACCAAGGTGAACTGGGATTCTTAATGCTGATGCCTGAAAATGGGTTTGGAAACCAGGGTCCAGCTGGATGATGCACTAGAAAGTAATTGCCTTGCAGGCACAGAGGAAAACATCTTTTAGTTGCATGCTCCTTCTCAGCTCTCAGCAGCTACTAGATTGTGATTTACCCACTTTGCTTTTTTGCCTCTTTATTTCAGCTCAGACTTGAATCTTGCAGCTGCATTCTCCAGAAAACCCTGAAATAGAAACCAATGTTGTCACATCTGAAAATTACTTCATTTACCAGCTCTAATGCTATAGTATATTAACCTCTGACTTTAGCAGATGAGATGGCCTCACACATTTAAACAAGATCACAACTGACATTTAGAAATAAAAGCAAGAGGTTAATAAGCAAAATATTCCAGGTGTAAGGTCCAGTAATCTGAGAGCTGACAGGACCAGCAGCACACTGCAGGATGAGATGCTTTGCTAGAAGATGCTTCTTCTGTCAGCGTAATGTGCAAGTGCAGCTAGAAAACAGAGGAGACAAACAGCATGAGGACAACTCCACTTGGGTGAATCTTTCATTGTCTGGGACAAAGTATGTTTTCTGAAAATGGGTCACTGTTCTCATAAAACAGGTACCTATTGCTGTACTTATACACAGGTGGATTTCAGATAGACCAGTGTGGAAGAAAACAGCTTCTGGTGTGACAAAGAAAGTTGTGAAAGTCTCAGGGTGCAATGAATGACTGACATGCAGCAGCAGAGCTGCAACAAAGGAAAAAGCATACATCTGATTTTTACCACAACATTGAATGTTTGCTGCAACACATCACATTCTCTCTAATTGTGATCAAAGCAGGTCAGTAGGGCTCAGATGAGCCAGGACTCGCATACAGTGCAATAATCTCTCATTAATATGAATGGTAGTATTCTCACAGCATAATGACCCAGACTATTCAATTGCTTTTATAAGTCACTGATGATTCAAAGCAGATTTATATGGTGCTATTATACAGTCTGTATCAAGAGAAATTAAATAGAACGAAAGAAAGGCTGAGTGAGACAACATTCCAAAAATAAATGTTTGGGTTTAAATTTGAGATTACTGATTGCCTATCCTCTGCTCTAAATGCTAGACCACACTTGAAAAGAGAACATTTGAAAGTATAATTTTGTTGGTTCTCAAGTAGCTCTGAAAAATCAAGAAACACATTCCAGATCAATTAGCATGTAGGATCAAGAAAGCACATCTACTGATGCATTAATATTAGGAGAAAGGAGGTATCAGAACATTAACCTAATACATCAGTGATTTAAGGGTACTGTTTCTGCCTGCCAATGCGTCCTCAGGATCTAGCAATAGCAAGCAATTCAGAAGCTTATGTAAAATTTTCTGTTACTGTGAGGGAAGACTAGAAAGGGACCAGGCCAATATAGTACATTGAATCACTGAAAGTAGAACCACAGCTGTGTATAATTACAGTCCCAAGTAAGTACCAGTTATTGAGATCAAGTAACACTGGATTTAATACAGGTAGTCAAGACTGCACATGACTTTACTTTTCCAAAACACCAGTGATTAGAATCAGTTTCACAAAAGCAGTTTGATTTCAACCTCACTGTTCTCCAGACCTGCTGCTAGAGATCAGGTGCTAATTCGACTGCAACAAGCACATATTGAGGTTCAATCCAGCACACAAAAGTGCTAAGTGAGGTTTCAATTCAGCAAACTCCTAAAGCCCCACTTTCAGCACACAAGTAATTCCTTCTGAACCATGTGGCACCACACCAGTGCTCAAAGCTGAGCAAGTTTAAGTGACTTCTCAGAACAGAGGTTTTATATTATATATGATAACAAAGTTGTTGCAAAAAAACCCGAAAAAAGCCCCCAACCCCCCCAAAATCAAAGCAAAACAAAATGGTAAAAAGAAGCTTTGTTTTGTTGTGCTTTATTTATGGATCTCTAAGGATGTGCCACATGATCTGTAAAACTGGGGAAAACACCAGCCCTGGATTAGTTTAATGGGCTCAGTTGCCTAGTCATACAACAGAAATAGCATAGCCAAAGGAATGTTAATGTCTCTGACCTAACTATTTTCTTTGTTGCAACATCAGCAAGGTGCTACTGAAATAATCCCAAAGGTATTTTCAAAGGAGTGGGGCAATGCTGTTTCAAAATCTCCTTAACGATGTCCCTGCCTTTAGCCATACCTATGAAGAAATTTCAGTGGTAACTTCTGGAGCCACACCTCTCTATCAAATACCTGAGTACTTATACTTTTGTATAATAATAATAATTAAAATACAAAAATGGCTTTTCAATAGTAAGACTTGCATTGTAAGCCTCACCATCCTCTCTTACTTCTTATTAATGGTATATGTATGATTTTAAAAGAGATTGGGACCAAACTGTATGCTCTGTCTACAGTCTGTAAATAAAACCTTAGGTCATTTTGAAATTTCTGAAATGCATACTGAAACAGCAAGTTTTTAGGTAAGTTCCTCAGTTTGCTTCTGTGCCAGGTCTCCAACACATCCTGGTGGTAAATTAAAAGGAGAGGGTCTTTTTTTTTTGAGACACTGATTGATCTTAAACTGGCACAGACTTTTTTAATGTCATCTGAAGTGATTGTAACTTTGAAAAACTAAAATGGCTATAAACTGTCTATTCTATAACATGGTATAAAGAAGTTATGAATTTATGAATATGAAGTGCTAATACACACAGCAGACAAGTGCACCAGGAAACATGGCATTGAGACTAGGGCTATAAAGAAACTGACAGATTACAGGAAAAATTTAAAAAGATAATTTTTTATAGGAATCAAAAAATCCTGTAAATGTGTCCAAATGGAACATAAAGGTAAACTGGACATATATCACTGAATGAAGACTGCAAAGCTGTGAGCCTTTAAATGACACATCCATAGCCTGAGTACTGGGATGTAGTGAATTTCTTCTGTATGCTGCAAATTCTGAAGCTAAATGGTAATTTTTGGTCTTCATCATTCAACAGGTTTTGGTTCTATATCTGCAGCATGGCTATAACACACAATGAGAAGCTGCTTATAAAAAACGCAGAGTTTTTTCCTCTCAATCAGCATAGTTTATTATAGCAGCTCAGATGATGGTCCATGAAACTGTCAGCCTCATTTGCATGAAATTCCCCTTGAATTTTCTTTTAAAGAATGCATTAATTTAGTTGACAGTTACAATTAAAATGTCATATGAAGTTGTAGTCTGAAGATGTTGTAGCAAGTGTGTAAGGGGTGGGAAGAATGTAAAGGAGAAAAAATGAAAGAAAATGTTTCTTAATTGTCACAGCTGAAAAGGAAAGCTTGGAGACTTCTAGCTAACAAGGAATTATTTAAGAATAGGCCTTGTAGAAAGAACAAGTCTTTTTCCTAGGTTGAATCATCAAATGAAGACTTAAGTGTGATATTTCAGACAGTATGATCATTCTGCAGGCTTTAGGAATTTTTATTTTAATTCTGTGCAGATTCACTCTGAATTTGCACAACTTGTTAAGAAAATACAGACAGAATTTCTAAAATTCTATTTCAAGCATCTTTACCTAAGAAATTGAAATTATTCTGATCTGCACTGGAAATGCACGTTTCAGTGTGCTCTGGGTGAAATTTGGCCCTGTGCTGAGCACAAGCCACTGCATCTGTTGGTGAAATACACATGGACATAATATTGAATATTTTAGTGAGGTATATATGCCTATTATAGATTTCACATCGTTCTTTGTGAGGATTTTTAAACAAAGGAATGACTATTCTGATAAGAAACAAGCTGGCCAAATTCAGGAAAATCAAAGTCTAAGAATCAGTCTGCAAGCATTACGATGACATCTGAGAAAAGGCGAATATTTCCATCTCAGTGTCCAGCTTCTGTTACTTTGTGAATTTACATGCCATGATTGCTTTCTTTTTCTAAGAGCAGCCTTTCACAGAATATACATAAAATAAAAGACTCTATGTATGTATAAAAAAATAGAGATCACACATGGTATAGAATTAAAGACTCCCTATTTTCTTTTTTTTTTTTTTCCCAGCAGTCTTTTTTTCTCTTTCCTTTGTCATATGCCAGGCTCTTCTGGCATGGTTGACTCTGGAAAGTTAAACTGCTCCATTAACTAGAGGGGTTGAATTAAAGTTTGACTGTATTAGGACTAAGCATTTCTTTTAAAGAACCTAAATGACTTAATTCCTGTGGTGGGCATAAAGAATGTTATTACCTCTTCACAGCAGAGTCAGCCTCTTTAGAATAATGTAATAGAAGCAGGAAATAGGAGACTTACAGGTCTGTATTTTTCTAAATGAAGGTTTACTGCACTGTTGGTGGCTTGGAGAAAGAGATGTGCTGGGGAGTAGAGATGAAGACAACAGGAGAACAGAAGACAAACATATAGGATGTAAATGGTTTGTGTCCCTCAAAGCTGGTTTGTACAAATATCATAAATATTATAAATATTATGCCTTTGTGAAAGGAGAAAGACTTAATTCAGTAGTTTCAGAATATGTAGCTGAATGCAAGTTATGGTCACCTGCTTACTGATTATTTTCATTTCTGATTATGTTGCAGAAAAATCATGGAATGGCTCCAATTAATAACACAGGAAAATTAATTTCCCGATTCTGGCTGCATGTCTATTATTTACATAACCAAATACAGAGAAAGGTGTGTTTCTTGTATGTACATGCAAAGTAGTTGTGGTCTGCCAGTGCATGGGAACTGACAAACTTTAACCCCCATATGCAGTGTAACCAAGTGGCTTTTCCAGGATGTGATACCCCAACGGATGTTTACAAGTAGAACAATGAATTAATCTAAGAGATACATTTTGTATTTTCCACCTAATTGTTCTCAGGCATCTATTTTTGCAACTAGCATATCATGAGTTCCAGAAAGAAACAAACAAACAAAAAACCCCAAACTCTCCCCCTCTGCAAAAACCACAGAAAAAAACATAACAGTTTAGAAACTTTTTTTCAGATGACTTTTGATTTTTGAGGTAATAACAATGTAAACTAACTGCTATGGTTCTGTTGCCACACTTACTCATTTACATGCATTACTTCTTCTGAGTGAATGAAGTTACAGACTGTGGGAGAAAGACTGCACCAAGGACTTTGCTGAGTGAAGCACAGCCTAGGAAAGCACTGTGAAAATTGCTCAAACAATGCAGGTAATTCCTATTCCACCACACCTTTGTTATTCCAATCCCAATTGTCTCTTGAACAGAGGCTTCGAATTGCACTGTATTTTGCAATCAGATTGCATGCCCAACAGACAAAGATGAGATCAGACTCTGGACATTTGTCCCAGGTGCTATTTGGTTTTCAGTCTCTAGGGATGCCCTTACCCTCTGTGTTAGCCAGACATTCACTGTAGCTGTTTCACTGGTGAATAAAATGAGGCAGGAAAGACAGAAATCTCTTTAGGCTTTTTAGACCGTTTTGTCTGGATGAAAGCTTCAGCAGTGTACTGGGATTCACAACCATGAACTCTTGGATCAGGATTTCTGAATTTAATTTATTTGTGTAACACCATCAATATTCTTGTCCTGACTTAGAATACTGGGCTACAACTGGTGGAAGAGTCTTGGGGAATGGAAATGTCCATGCGGAGGGGTTCCACTTTATACTTAGAGTATGGACAGATAAACACAGATTTCAACTTTGATGAAAACCAACCTGACTGAGACAAATCCAATTGTTGGTTTGGGTTTTTTTTTCTCTTGCAAAAATCATAAGCAAATAAAAATAGTTCTTCTCATCCTCCTGTCTGGAGGAAAAGAGGAAGGGCTTCGCTCTTCTGTACACCCTCCAGGTGAGGAAGGATGAAACTCTATATAATAGAAATCTCTTCTCAGACTTAGAGATCAAACTATGTTTCCTATTGCATTACAAGAAGATTTTGCTATATGTTCTCTTCTTGAAGGCCTCAGAAGCCCAGAGGCTGAGAAATACTGACTGCTGCTATCTGTGTCATTCATCATGTTCAATCTCTCAGGCAGTCAGGGGCATCAGACCCTTATTTAGCTTCCAGTTGATATCCATAATTATAAAGATATGAATAGATAGAAACCAAACAGAAAGCACTAATCAGGCAGTACTTTTTGCCACGACTTTCAAGGATAGCTTCCCCCACCCCCCCAGATTAATATTTGTAATATTTCCCTAGCATGTATTTGAAAATAAGATCAGTAACATTATCTACTGCAGAAAACAAAAAGAAACATTTTAGCCTTTGAAGTAATGCCACTTCTAGTCTTTTCCTCCACTCTGGAAAGAGTTGTTGCATTATACTGAGACATGACCTATGTTATTCCACCAGCAAGGTAGCAAAATGTGCTTCTAATCCTGCCCATCCTGCAGGTTATTATGCTTCAGTTACCAATGTCATACTTTAGAAAACATTTCCAATTTGTACTGATGTATACAGGTATCAGAATATATCACAGAAAAGATTAGTACACCTTAACTACTTTGTTATACAGGCTATCAGCACTCTTGCAAATATTATAAATGCAGGGTCATACCCATGTACCCCTGTAGTACTGTATCGCCACAATGAGTAATCAGAAACAGGTCATAAGCTTTGTAATGGATTTGTAAATCCTCAGGACTAAGGCTTGTCAGCCTGAACTTTTCTTGACCTGCCTGCAGCTTTGTTTTACTTGCTTTTGCAGTGACAGTAATTTCTCTAATTGACCAGGTGTCTATGGCTACTTTGTTTTCCTCTAGTTATCTTTGAGTGATACAACCACAGTTTTATATAGCTAGCAGTAATAAACAATTATTCTGTAGAGAAAGATGTTTATATCTCCCAAAAAAGGATGTAGTGTAAAGACATGCAAGTCCAGTATGACATCAGAGGCCTTGAGAAGAAGAGACACTGGACACAGCACAGTGCAGCACAGGCATGGGATGATTAGGGATGGGGTACAAACTTGACAATAGAGACCTCTCAGCTACAAACAACTTCTTAACAGTCAGTTAACAAAATTCAGACTCAGAATTGGACAAAACTAGTTTTAAGAGTAACAAAGAAAAGTGAGATATAAGATCTGGCATACATAAAAGCCATAATATGCAAGGTACCTGGATGCAATACAGAGCTGCAGACCAGTGAAGAACCACAAGATGTTGGCAAACACATAAATTGACTTCAGGTGGATTCTAGAGAAAGAGGAAGAAACCAGAAACATGAACATCATAATCCACTTGGCAAAATATTTCAGATGCTGACAACTCACCATAACATCACCACCATTACCAGAATGAAACTGCTTGCCTTAGAATCAGAAGAGCAGTGGACAGGTGAACTTACCACCAGGGGAAGGCATGGAAACTAAGAAGTATGTGTATAAAATTTTCAACTATATTATTGAGGCCTTTTCTTTATAGTACTATTCTAACTTTCTTGGTATGCTTTAATTTTCTGTAGCAATTAGACATGGAGTAGTAATGATTAAATTCTTAAGATTTCAGATAATCTAATAATAAATTCTTGACTGTATATGCATATATGTAGCGTGTGCTTCCTCTTACCCATAGGAAGATTTTGAGTGTAACAGCATGACTGGTAAAAGTGGGGTTGCTGCTGCACCCAGTGTTGCAATGCTCCTGTTCCTGAGATGTTTGTCTTGGAGTAGGCATGTGTTCATTTCCTATGTAGAATGCACCAGTTTGTTAATTTCAATTTGTGACCAACATATAGAGGAAATCCATTAGTCAAGAAATGCAAATGAGGTCACTACTTGTTCAAAAAGTTATGTCAACTACCAATACAGTCTGAAGAAATAGAAGGGAGAGAAGAAGGAAGCACCACACAGATGAGTGCTGGGTCTGAGGCTCATGGTACCCATCCCACCATGGCATTGGGGCCACTTCTAAAGAACCTCTCCTGTCAGGGCCCCTCAGAGTATAATGGGGGGAGGAACAGCATGAGCACTGGGCTAGTTCTGGGTGAATGCAGACAGTGGGAACAGGAACTCTTTCATTACTCAGGATGGAGGGATGGGCCAGCTCACAGGGGTGGTCTTGTCACGCCTGGCTACAAAGAGATGGTACAGCTGGCCATTTTCTGTAGAGCACTGGGCCATGCTCATTATCCAAAGAAGGCAATTTGCCAAAGGTGCAACAACCTCCATTTACCTAGGAAAAGCCCAGTTTGAACTCCTTGGAGAGTCAGGTTGAAGTTTGGAAGATGTCCCTCTGGAAACACTGACATTTAAGATGAGGGGAAGCCATTTCATCTCCTGCTGGGGTGTGAAACTTCTCAGACAAATGCTAAACCAAAAAAGGAAGGCCAGAGAAAACTCTGGAGCTGCAACAGCAAAATATCACTTTAATGCAAAATCCCCAAGTCTCTTCTTTCTAGGGTAGTTCATACAAGCTTTCTATTTGGAATGGGTCCTGGTCCATCCTGAATGCCAGATAGGGGTTCATTTGCTAATACACCAGCAGATCCAAATCAAAAGCATGCCAGGGACCATTGTCACAGTACGGATGACTACATGATTATGTCAGGCCCATGGCATGGCTACATTTAATTTACTAGTATAGAGGCAAACACTGAGGCAAATCTTACTCTGGTTTACAACATAAGCAAATTCACTGGGCAAAATTTTTATCTTCCCCTGTAATTTAGTTGAGTCAAGCTAATGTTCTGCTGGCTCCTGAGCTTCTCTGGCTGTACTAGCTGTGCAATGAAAAGGGAAAACACCTGAAAATTTATGGCATACTTTGCTTCAAATCTGAACTTCTTGCTTTGCCAGAGGAAAGGCTAGGCTGCATTCCAGCACCTGAGGAGCAGGGGTTAGCTATTGCTGTTCATAGTTACTGGTACTTTTCTGTCAAAGAGGACACTTAGAGCCGACTGTGACCTAAGATTACTCGTGAGCTTTTCTGGGTTTTAGGTCAATTGACAGAAATATTTCTGATACTTATACTGTCCATGAAGATTAATGAAATGACTCACTCAGGCAGTGTAGATCAAATTTATATTTGGTTTAACTCCTGACCTCAATAGCAATATGATCAGAAATGTATTTTTAAAGTAGTTGTATTTGAACATCTCCTCTCTGATGTTTATGCGTGTAAACACACACATTGGACACATACTATAAAAACTTCTTGTCTGACATGGAGACTTTCCACAATCTGAGCTAAAAGGCCCTGGTTCTGCACCTCAGGGCTGTACAGATCCTACATCTGCTGTGAGTCCATGTACAGAGGGAAACTGTAACACACATCTTAGGTTACATCTGTACAATTAATCTGTCCAACTCTGGCAACTCTTTAGCTGGGTACCTGGAAAGGACAGGAGCATAAGTACAGCACTTCATCTGTCCTGGTACAAGGGAGGCATGTTGAGGCTCACTTGCAGAGAGGGGAGTGAGCCTTCACCCATTTGCCCATCACTGCGGAGTCTGGCAAGCTGTGCCCTACCTTTTCCTACCATGC
>NW_008684311.1:105020-109810 GCF_000695815.1 Acanthisitta chloris
ACTCAGCAGAGCCCTCTAGACCCAGATAGTATGATAATGTTATCTTCTAATATTTTCAATCTTGTTGATAACAAATGAATTTATAAGCATTGTGCTACACATCATCACATCATCACATCTGATTCCCTGTATATTCAATGGTGAACAGCATGGTTTTAGACCCTCCTGTTGACAGATGCTAAACTGTATTAGAGACACTTAACAAATATCTGAATATTTGCCTGATGTTTTTCTGCCCTGTAAGCAGCGAGTAGAGTGTGCAGACGGACATTAGGTGTCTGATGATGTGTAGAACCTGCTCTATAGAAATCTTTCAAGGATTTCTTGTATATGGGATTCATTTAGTGATGATATTGTAGATACTCCCATAAAGGGTGACCTAGACCAAGGAAGATGAAACTTCTCAAATATCTTCTGGAGGTGGAAGGATGAGGAGTACATCCTGGGACTTTATACAGACAGCTCAAATTATTCTATGAAGAACACTGATATGTTTCAAAGTTCTCAGTACATTATAGTAGTCTATGGGAATAGAAAATGGGAACATAAAAGTAGTTCAGACTCAGCTTTTGCAGAGCTGTTCTCACCAAGTTGCACAAGCAGATCCAGAGATGATCTACATGCTCCAAAGCTGACAAAACGCGTAAGAGGAAACAACTAGGAGGCATGGTGAAAAGTAAGCAAGTTTCTTACCCTTTCTTTAAGAAACTATGATTAGTAGAGTTTTCTAAAGAAAATAATGGGTACCAAAAGTATGAAAACCTATTTTACTTTTATCAGGGGTATCTTCAAAGGCTATAAACCTTGCACTTGCAGCAGTGAAACTAAGAGCATTATCATTGCATATACCACGTTACTGTAAATCCTTTGCCCTTCTGACTCAGGGCTGTAAAGAATAGTCTCACTTCTTCTGTCCATAAATTCCTTCTGATGAGATGTCACATATCTCTAATAACAGGATATTTTTTATTAAAAGGGGAAAGATAAACTACAGTGATACCTCATGTCTGTTATCTTTATTACTGTGAAAGGCATATATAATTTTTTCAACTGTTGCCAGTCCAGCTCACATTCTTAGTAAGTAGATACATATAACTAAATAAATGTTTATAGAAAGCTGTCTTACTCACATCAGTTTTTTATGAGCTCATATAAAAACTTGTCTTTTGTAGTTAAAAGAAACGTAATCTGACTTGGATAATATATTCTTATCTAAAGCAAGCGTTCCTTACAGTGTAGTATGTGTATGAAATACCCTATCCACTAACCTTCAAAGATGGATTCCAAGTATCAGATAATAAAGCAAAAAAAAATAATAATCTAGTGAATTTCTGTGAGCATCTGGCACATATAATGCTGTCAAATTTTTGCACCCCCTCCAACGATACTTCTTCCAAACTACCCATAAGAACACAAATCATGCCATTAAAAAGAAAGTAAAAGGGAAAGCTTACGTTTTATTTCGATTCAACTTGAAAGGACTTTACACTTCTTCTGCAGCAGTGCTAGTGAAAAAACCCCACAACATTCTGAAATGGGAACACAATATCTGTTTTCCTTCATTATTATCACTGGCATAATGCTTCAAAGCACACAGGGAACACTCAAAACAGACAAATGAGCCCTGTGTATATAATCCACTGGAGTTCAGACAAAGAGAAGGAAATTATTTTCTTATAATCCCCCATACCAACAGTATCAGCACATATCTCAGGAGGCACATAGATCAGGGAGCACACAGATACACTCCTGAGCATTATCAGTACTGAACAACCTGAGCTCAGGGTTTGACTTGATAGCAAAAATGGGAAAGATGACTGTATTTTCACATCTAACTGCATGCAGACAGTAGTTCCCTGAGAATTTATACAGGGAGAAAAACATCTGCCTGCTTCTCCTGCCCTTCAATTTCTTTCCCAACATCAAGCTCCAGTCCTCAAATACCATGATGATCATAGAATCGTAGAATGTTTCGGATTGGAAGGGAGATCATCTATTTCCAACCCCCTGCTTTCAGCAGAAAACCTTCCACTTGACCAGGTTACTCACAGCTCCTTCCAGTCTGGTAGTGAATGCCTCCAGGGATGGAGAGTCCACTCCACAACCTGGCAGCCTGTTCCAGTGCCTCAACCACCTTATAGTAAATAATTTCTTCCTGATATCTAACTCAAACCTATTCTTCTTCATCTTAAAGCCATTTCTGTTCTTCAGGCTATACAGCCCCAACTCTTTCAGCCTGTCTTCACAGGAGGGGTACTCCAGACCTGGGATCAACTTAATGATGCTCCTCTGGACTCATTCCAACAGGTCCATGTTTTATTGGTGTTGAGTCACCTTATAGTAAATAATTTCTTCCTGATATCTAACTCAAACCTATTCTTCTTCATCTTAAAGCCATTTCTGTTCTTCAGGCTATACAGCCCCAACTCTTTCAGCCTGTCTTCACAGGAGGGGTACTCCAGACCTGGGATCAACTTAATGATGCTCCTCTGGACTCATTCCAACAGGTCCATGTTTTATTGGTGTTGAGTGCCCCAGACCTGGATGCAGAACTCCAGGTGGGTTCTCAAAAGCACAGAGTAGAGGAGAGAATCACCTCCCTCTCCCTGCTAGCCACACTCCTTTTGACATGGTTGGCTTTCTGGACTGCAAGCACACAGCTGGGTTGTGCTTTTCATCCACAAGCACCCCAAGAATTTCTCCCCAGGGCTGTTCTTGATCCATTCTTTGGCAAGCCTGTACTGTTCCCAGTTAGGGAACAATGATGTGAGAAACACTTCAGTGAACAGAAGAATGGCCAATTACTTTTAGTTGCAAACTGAACTATTAGCTTCATGTTTGTCCTTCTCTTCCAGAAAATATATATAGTTCATTAATTCTGACCAAATATAAGGATAAATTAATAACTTCTGGGAGAAGACCAGAGAGGTTAATTCATGCCTTTGAAACTGAATTCTATCTTTATGTTTAAAGTGTTTAAATGGTTAGAGCAGTAATCATTGATCCCATTGAATAAATCTGCTTTTAATTAATGTGGACTACTCCCAGTGAAAGCACTATAACCACTTCTAAGTGTATGCTGATTCAGTTGTTTGGGTCAGATTATCAAAAGAATCCAGGAGCTGTTTATCTTGTTTGAGAAAGATTGAAGTCCCCACTCCCTTGTCCCTAGTCTTGGTTAATTTAGTAAGAATAATGTCAAACCTCTTTTTTTTTTAAAGAATTGACATGCACCAAGCTATCTCAAAAGGAGAAACCATTTTCAGATCCTGAAGGTCAGTCTCCCCAGACAGATGTGTATATTTTTTCTGCTTTTCATTTAAAGTACACTGGACTAATCTTCAGAGACACAGTGTACTGCTCTGTGAGTGTAATAAATTTTGCTAATCTTGGTGTAATACTGTACTTTCATACCAACTTCAGTGCACATTTGTGAAAATATCTTTCCACAATTTACTTTGAATGGAATTCATCCTTTACCCATTAAGCTATTTATTCTCATACTGAAGACACAAAATGACCTATCAAATACAAAACCATCTCTAGCTGTGTTCTTTGCCTAATAAGGATTATAACTCTGAAGATCTGTAATGTGCAGGGAAACTGTTTCCATAGCCGTTCATTTATTTGATCAGATGGTTTTCTCCCATTTTCTCCATTTAGTTTCCACACAAGAAAGTGAAAAAGAAATAAAAATTGAAGTGAGAGGTGTATAAGGGCAGCTCAACTACACAGTAACATTATAGTAGCATTATAGAGTAGCATTATACAGTAGCAACAAAAGAATGGGGAGGATAAGGATCAGGGCAAAGTCCTTTACAGGAAAAACAAAGGTCTAAGCCCCTCTTTTAAACTTCAGTAATAGCCAGGTTTATCACTCTAATCAAAGGCCAGATGCAAAGCAGGGTTTAGACACCTTGAAAAACCAGACATCAGAGGTTTTGATCAGAAAATGAGATTCAACTGCTGCTTATTTTCCTGACTTCAACAATTCCCTAGAGTGTTCTGGGTTCTTCATTCTTAGTCTTGGGCTATAGGCATACAGAAAAGTCTTTAATTTTGATTCTCCAGGAGTATAATCCAGCAAGCATGCTGGGTCCTCTGGCTGGGATTTATCTCACCCAGCCATAGCCTGTATAATTTAGATGCCTTCAGCTGAGTTTTTCACCCTCAGCTCCATTGTGGCCAATGAAACACTTAGAAAATGTAGTTATTGCCTGACTTAGTGACAACAGAGCCCTGTAAAATCTGAATTCTCACTATCGACTATGAAGAAATCTTAGACAATTAGTTCAGACTTGGATATTTCAGCCAGTGCTGGGTCGACGCTGGGGCCGATGCTGTTCAATATCTTTGTCAGCGACAAGGACAGTGGGATTGAGGGCACTCTCAACAAGTGATGACACCAAGCTGTGTGCTGGAGGGAAGGGATGAGCCATCCAGAGGGACCTTGACAGGCTTGAGAGGTGGAGTGGAACAAACCTCATGGATTTCAACAAAATAAAAAGCAAGGTCCTACATCTGGGCTGTGCCAATCCCAGGCACAGCTACAGGTTGGGTGGGGAAATAATTGAAACTAGCAAAGAAGAGAGAGACTTAGGAGTGACAGTGGATGCTCACCATGAGCTGCAGTTTGCACTCACAGCCCAGAAAGCCAGTTGAATTCTGGGCTGCATCAAAAGGAGTGTGATGTGATCATCAAAAGAGGAGATTTTTCCCCTCTACCTCTACTCTGCTCTTGTGAGACCCCACCTGGGATATTGCACACAGTTCTGGAGCTCTCCACATAA
>NW_008684311.1:109851-128222 GCF_000695815.1 Acanthisitta chloris
AAAGTTGCTAAGAGGACTGGAGCATCTCCCCTATGAAGACAGGCTGAGGAAGCTGGGGCTGTTCAGCCTGGAGAAGAGAAGACTGCGTGGAGTCTTCATAGTAGCCTATCTGTATCTGAAGGGGCTACAAGGGAGCCAGAGGGACTCTTTGTTAGGAACTGCAGTGACTGGACAAGTGGTAATGGGTTCAAATTGAAGGAGAGGAAATTTAGGCTAGATATTAGGAAATAAATTTTTGCTGTGAGGGTGGTGAGACACTGGCACAGGTTGCCCAGAGAAGCAGTGGATGTCCCAACCCTGGCAGTATTCAAAGCCAGGCTGGATGAGGCCTTGAGGAACCTAGACTAGTGGGGAGGTGTCTGCTTTCTCTAAGAAATTTCCAGAACACCAAGAAGATGTAGAAGAGTCTACAGTCTTTGAACAACGGGATAGATGTTAATGCCCTCATCTAGGAAAAGATTCCTTGACTCAAGGGGATACAGATCTATCTTTTCCACTGCTCAAGATTCACTGCTCATTTCCAAGATTCACTTTAATATTAAATGTATAAGGAGCAAAGGAAGTCAAGACTTAGTTCCAGGTCTCTCACTTTTAAATGAGTGCACCAATGACTGTGTTGCTGATTGATGCTCCTTTAATTCTCCTGGTTTCATAAACCTTTCATCACTTTCTTCAAAATCCTAGTTCTGACAGTAGAGTTGGACAGGAGAATCAAATGGTGTAATTCATATGGGTGAACATATGCTAGTTTTGTTGTAGGGTTCTAAAGGAAACATCACCATTAGATCTTCTCACCATATGGAGGAGGAAGCCAAATGCTCCAATCCAAGTGCCTAAGCTCCAAAGGGGTAGTGGGAGATAGGGGTCATGTCTGTATTGATCATCTTCTGTTTATCATCTCCTCATTCAACCTGAATTGCTTAAATGCCTATCTGTTCTCATAATTTTATCAGAAACCTAAATGTTTAGCTTTGGGTTTAGGACCCCAGTCTGGCGATCACAGAGCTGAAAGCTGTATGTCACATTGCCTGACTTGCAGGATTCCACATCTTTCATTGGGTTTGTCAAATTTTTTTTGTCAACAGCATGATACACCCCACATAAACCCATAAAATTTCGTTTATCCCAGCTCCATAGAGACAAAAACAGCTAGTAAAGAAATGACAGAGAGAATAGTAACCGGAAAACTCAAAACAGTGGTGAAAAAAATAACAGATTGAAATATTTTTCCATATAACTGATAAATAAATAAAAAGAAAAGAAGAACTGGAGTAACCATTATATTCAATGAAATGTTCTAAAACAACTTCCAAATAATACCTTCAATGTCCAGAGAGTTAGGATAGTCTGAATCAGGTTACCTGCTCACCCAGCAAGTTTAGGTTGAATGCAGAGTTGAAACCAGTACTGAAGACAGGACTTTGTACTTTGAAGCACACTGTGTAAATGAGGAACTACATCACAGAAGCTTTAGTATAAAGTACAAAACACACAATGGGACAGGACAGCAAAAAATATAAAATGAAAATTCTATTCAATACTCAGAATGATCTCTCATTTATGCTTAACTTTGGCCCCAGTTGAGACAGCACTTCAAAGATTGATGTCCTAACTGGGGCAAATATCATTAGTAATGATAATACTGTGTTTGAAAATTAATAAATGGAGGGTTTGGAGTCTTGCTATGAGGACGTTCTTGGCATATTTTTGAGCCATATTAATGCCGAATAAAATTCAGAATCCTACAGAAAACAGACAACCCAATTAACCACCTCTTGATTTACAAGGGTTGTTAAAGATACATAAGACTTATATTTGCCTTGTGCCTGAGTTCAGGTGTCACTTCTGAAAACTATTGAGGATTTTTGTATAGCCACATTGAGCTATTCACTAATGCCTCAAAATTTGCTGTCTATTAGCACACCTGGACCGTTTTTTTGCCATCTGAACCACCTGAAAGTTTCCAGCCAAACAGAGCTCTGGTATTGGAACCTACTTGGAGTTGCAGCTACAGAGTGTTCCTCATTGTACAGCAAACTATGAATCCTCTGAGCTTTCAAATGCAGCCATGCTGGATCAGCAGACGTTGCCATGACTCGCCCAAATTTCACATAAAGAGTAATTACTGCTTTTCTTTGACCTTGATGTCTGCTGCAGATAATACAGCTAAATGCCAAGACATTGTTTTTCTTCATGTTAGGCTGTCAGTGTGGACAACCGATTACCAACTTTTACCCACATTGGTGGCTGTATCAACTGAAAGAAGCAACTAAGTCCTCTATAACAGATAGTACTGACTCTAAAAGTGGCTTGAAGCCCATAATGACAAAAGTCAGCTCAATCCCCAGAAAAAAAAGGGAATTTAGAACTGCTGCCAGATTTACAGACTTGAGATCACCCAAGCTCGTGTGAAAGCCTAGGCTTTCTGTAATATGCTTGGAGCCTCCCAATTTACTCTAAAGGGTAACAGAAAAGAAAGCTTTGATACAATATGGTGCTTTGTGTAGAAATTGCGCTAGAACTGCATAAAACACATTGAGTCTAGGGACAAAGGTAAGGAAAAGAGTCTAAGGAAGTGGATTGATATCAATCACAGAGGACAGCTGAAAATTAAGAAGAAACACTCAGGCCATGCAACAAGAGGCTAAGTATGGAAATGACGTATGACAAAATGAGAAGGAAAAAAGGTACAGTGAGTAAGGAAACATGCAAATGGGAGACAGAGAATCTAAAGTCAGAAGATGAGAGCATTGCACAAGACAGCGAGCTCAAATGGAAAGACTGAAAGCAAACTGAAAGAAATATGGAAATATTAATAAATGGCAAATGAGAATCAGGTGACATTACTCATAAAGTTTTTATACTTAACTATGTTTAATGCCTCAGCTTAAAACTGGAAGAAAGGAAGATACTTCTTTCATCTTACTTGCAGGACTGGGACTGGATGATATTCTTCTGGCAAACTAGTTGTGTATGCTTCTGTTCAAAGAATTGCAATTGCCTTCCCTCTCCTAAACAGTGATGAACCTGTGCAAATCACATGAATATTTTATGGGTGTATGTAGAGATTAAGTGCAGACCACCAGCAAGCCAAGAGTGGATGTTCTATGCCTCAATTTCTAAATAAACCTACAAAGGTTATGTACTGGATTCATATTTCAATTCATTGACCAAAATCACTGTTTTAGAAGAGAAAACTCAGAAGCTATGACATACTGGTGTATAAATGCATGAAAAAAGGAGTAACAATTGTAAATATATTATTTATCTTACACTACTATAATTTAAAAAAGATATATTTGACAACACGTTATTGAGTTTATTCATGTGACAACTACCACAAATCTGGGTGGACTTAAGCCTTAGGGTCATACCTAAAATCCCAGCAATGTACAGATGCAGCTGTTTGCTGTTCGTTATCAGTAATATTTTATCTTCCCTTTGAAGCTAATCTATCCATCATGTTGTACAAAGCTCAACAGGGTTTTTTTTCAGAATTCCTTTACAGAACAAAGAAAGCAACTTTTTTTTTTTTTGTATAAACTTTAACTAGTGGAGGCTTTTCTTCTTCTCTTACTGATTATACAACTTTGTAGTAGTGAGCTGCAGGAGCTCATGGAAAGAAAAATAACAGACTTTGCTGATCTTTCCAAGCACCTAAAAAAAGTCACTTCTGCATTAGTGCTTCATCCTAAACCTTTAGAATATTCAATTACAACCCATTTGAAAACAATGTTTTCTTTCCCCAAACATGAAGAGCAAGGAAGCCACAACTGGGTTGTAAGCAGGTATATGCTTTTTGGGGAAAAGCACTCCATCTTGAAGATGGGGATATTGAATCTATTCAAACAAACAACAGCTGGCTCTTCCAGCTTTCTCTGAGGTCTAAGCAGATTTAATTTAATTTTTGTGTTAAAGTCTCAAGTACTTTGCTCTGGCTTTGTTTGCTTGTTTGTTTGTTTTCCCCCAAGCTTCACTATAACCCAGTGCTGGCACACAGAGAATAGACACACATTCACCCTGGCATTTTTCTGGCTTGTTAGTAGCCAAGATTTCTTGAGAAAGTCTGATAAGTTTTTTTGGTTCTGGGCTGCTTGGCAGTATGGAGATCCCTTTCACTGTATCTCACTGCATTCCCTTTCCACATCTGAGTTTGCATATTTTGTGGAAAACAGGAGATATCAATTAATGCAAAATTCTATGATAACTTTACCTTTCAAGGACTTTCTTACAACAGCTCATGTTTAAATGATTAGAAGTAGAAAATTAGACACAGAAAAATTATACTGAAATCATAAATGAGGAAAAGTACAAGGAAAATAAGCCAATCAATATACATTTCTAAATGTCTGCTAATGATAAATGAGAACAAGGGACACTTTGCCATTTTCTATTTCTTAGATTATTTTAAACTTCAGATACTTTTGTGCTACAAAGATGGAAGTGGCCTGTTTACAGTTTTTTTAGACTAGCTGACTTTCTGCTCATTGCATTCAAAAGGAAAATTTTACTTTAGGAATGGCATAGGAATTTACAGCTGCTTTATCTTATGTGAGATACTAATGGAAACATGAATTTTTTTGCTGAGGTCACATCTTCTGAAAGGAACATGTCAATAGACCTTCTTGACCAGCCTACTGTGTAGAGGCAAAGAGTGTTCAACATTGGTTTTATTCTGAAATATTAAATACAATTGGAAATACAAATGAGTTAAATGCAGGATGTATCAACATACATCCTTAGATAAAGCAAAGTTAGACTAGACAGAAAATTATAGAAGGTTAAGGTACCAGATATGTGGACAAGTGTAGCTGCAGTCTGGGTCATTTCAAAATAGTGATACATCTCTTTCTATATTGCTTCACCATATTAGTACTTCTGAAGCAGCTAAAAATAAAGAGCTGAAGCATCTTTCAAATTAGATATGATTTGCACTGTAGGAGAGAAAGCACAATATTGAAGATGCCACTAGAAGCATGGGAAAAAAAGAAAATGAAATCTGTAGTTATTTTACAAAATAGAATTTACTGTGAGAATTACTTTAAAATCCATTGTAATATTTGTAAGAATCTTGATCATAGTTCACAAGTCATTCAAGTGTCATGGGCCACATTAATAGTAGGAGTACTATGGTTTTTCAGCATTTGTAAATGTGAGCACTGAAATTGGAAAAAATGGCTGCTGCATACACTTTGTATGCTCTGGATTTTCAGTGCACATGGTACTCAACTAGAAACTGATAAAGTTTTAAGAAGAATTAAAATTAAAGATAGATCTCTTGTTACCTTAATAAAACTTGACCTGATTACAAAAACAGAAACTTCTGAAAATTTTACTCAAGCTGCTACAATTAACAAAATGAATGCTTTCTGGAATAATATGTCTACACAGACAGCTATGCAGTGCAAGACCCCATAGCAATATTTCTCTGACTGACTGAGTCAAAATCTTGCCTGAGTCACTAAATAAAGAGGTAGACCAAAAATGTTGAAATTTATAATCACACTCCTTTTTTTTTTTTTTGTTTTGTATGTAACAAATTTCTTATCAGGGTTAATAGCATTTTGGAAATTAGATAATCATATCAAGTAATTAGATATGCTGTGCACTAAATCTGGTTGCTCCCACAGTCAGCAATCAAGGCTCCTCAGCCTGAAATTGAAGGAAAATTTTGATAAGAACAGTAGATCATTGCACTGGCTTGCAGATGCCATTACAATCTCTTGGCACAGGCTTTTCTCCTCTGAACTGGAAGTTATTTGAGGAAGAGCTAATGTTGCAGACACAGCAATTGTGCATGTTGGGACCTCTGTAATTAGCCCAAGCTGCTCTCCTAGCCTAAACCTTATTCAATCACAAAAATATCTTGCCTTTTCATTCCTGAGAGGCAAGTGACCTCATCAAAACATTCACAATCTTCTGTCACACTTTCAGGCACTTATTTGCAAAATAAAATATCCAGTTTGGGCTTAGAAAATCTTTGTGCTTAATTTTATGCTCAGAATGTAGATTTTGTTACATGACTGAACATTTTCTTTTAAATGTGGTCAAATGCCAGAAAACAAAGGCTCTGGTTCCTAGTTGGCTTTTGACTTCTTGCACAGTTTTCTGCAAATCTACTTGCACTTTCTATACTTAAGTTCCACCATCTATAAACTTGATACACTACTTAATCTGCCTCACTGTGTGGGTCCAGGTTCTAGCATGGGATAGCACCAAAGGCTTTCATTGTGTAAATTAGAATAATTGCTTATTCTTGTGCATTTCTAAGTCTATTGCCAGACAGCCGTGTCCAGGAGTGCAACTTGGGCAAATCTGCCCACCTTCAAAACGTACAAAGGGTTGTACAAGTAACCTGAGATTCCCTGGGAACTTTCAAACATGAAGCATTTGTTTTTGCTTGAGTGTTCTTTGTCCCCTGTTTGCATCACTGGTTTTGACTTTTTTTGTGCTTGTAGATTTTTTAAAAATCACACTAAGCTGTTAATAAGAAAGTGAGAATTTAAAATAATCCAAAGAAATGCTTACTTATTTTTGACCGTGTTTTAAATAAATTGTTTGAATTCTATGCCACAAGGTAGGCATCTGCATTGCTTCAGTATATCTGCTGATCTTTCGCAAAAACAGCTGCTGTACTCTGAGTTAGATAAAATGTTTTCCTCACAAGTTATGGTATCTACATGCAAAGGAAGTAATCAGCCCTCAGACTGATGGTTCACCTGACAATGCTGAGTACTTTAGTGATTTCATTTCACCACCTGCAGATGACATGGAAGCCACAGATACAATAAAATATTCTTCCTATGCAGTTTCTAAGAGCTCCATTTTTAAGATATATTGCACAGATTTTATCCTGACGTTAGGAATGAGGAATATGTCATCAACACAGTTTCCCATTGCATTTTACTAACACTGTATAATATTCATGTAGTAAAAAATTTATTGTAAATGACAAAATCCTGTTTTCCTGGCACTGACTTGCTGTCTGTAAGCCCATATGCAGAAAAAGAAAGGAAATTTATTTTCATAATATTGTATTTTTAATATAGAAAACTAGGTGATCTTAGTGTTTCAATGCCTTTGTACTCTCAAAATTTAGAAGATGATATGGTAAATTTACTGGCCAAAAGCCTAAGTGTGTGAAAGACTAATATAAAAATATCTTTTTCATCCCACAGAGGCTGAGATTCCAAAAAAAATTATTTTAGCACTAAACAAAACCATTTCAAATAGATTTTGTCTTACATTAGAAAGGCAGATCTTCCTTAAGATTTTTAGTGAAAAGTATTATGCAGAATTGACTGGAATTTGGTACACTTATTTTGATATTCACCTTCCTAAATTTTAAGCATCTAAAATTTGGACTTGTGAGTCTGGTCTAGCGACCTTGAGCTGTTTGCATAATCAATGGACAAGAACAGAGATATGACGATTCATTGATTGATGCTCTATACCAATTTTAGCATAAAATAAATCTTACTCTAGAGGCAGTTTCCAGGCTAAGTAGGCCAGACTAGGATATTTAACTTTTACATGTTGAGAATTTGGCTAGATGAATTGCACATTCTTAGTTAAAAGTACTTCGTCTAGCCTGAGCTTAAAAAAAAAATAAAAAAAAAAATTGAGAAAGGTTGTGTTTCTAGAATTTTTCATTCTAGATGTACTGGCACTTCATGATGAAGAACTATGGAGATAAAGTTCAAGACAAATCTACTGAAACATCTTCCATAACATTGCAATCAGGTCTTCAGTAGAGTTCCAATACTGTCTAACTGTAACATTCTTGTTAGAGAAATTGCTTCAACAGACTTACAAGGAGTTTCTGTAATATTTCTCACTTTTCATGCTAGGAAGACATTTTGATGTGAGATGTACCATAGGGTTTTTTCTGTCTCTTTTCCTGCGCAGATGCTATTAGTCACTTTTAGAGACAGGACTCTTGTCAAAATGTGTTTTTTCCAACTACTGTGACAATTCTTACATTGTTTTCTTATAATTCCATCACTGTCAATGCAATTGTACAAATACTTGTCCTTGAAATTAGATCGTCATGAGCTAGGGAATTGCTTCCTTCCTCCATCTGTTGGAACGTCTATGGTCTAATAGACTCCACAAATACAGGCACATTTGTCTGAGGATATCAGTGACCAGACAGCACTGTAGGATCTAAGATGCATAAGATAAAAAAAGATTCTGCATGGCACATTTAAATGATTAAATAAAAGCATAATAATTAGCAACAGATATTTAAAGCATATTGGAATGCTATTGGAATTTAGATTGCTATTTAACTCTCCCTGCACCAGAGATCTTCACTTATGAACTCTTGATGGATCACGAGTTTTGGGTTACTCAGGATAAAAAAGACAATGACATATGGATGTAAATCTATCCAAGGACCAAGAGCCTCAGGGGACTATAAAACTTTTTGAGGAAACTGGTTTTATTCAGCATTAAGAAGCGAAGTGTAAAGGGACACCTCATTGCTACTTGTAGCTACAGAAAGGTAGACTGCAGAGGAGACAGAGTCACCTTTCTCCATCATGCTCCAGGATAGGATGAGAGGCAACAAACTCAAGACGGAATGAGGGAAATTCCACCTATATGTGAGGAGAATAATATCTATTCTGTCAGTATAAGAAAGAGGAGAGAGTCTCTTGCCTTTCCATGCTTGGAGACAATCAAAATCCCTCTCTATGCTGCCCTGAGCAACCTGTTACCTGACCCTGCTTTGAGCAGGGACTGCATCTGATAGCCTCAAGAAGCCTGTTCCAATATGAATTACTTTGTCAAGCTATACTGTCCATGCTATTCACACAAAAAATGGGAGCTTAGCATGAAAACCCCTGGCATTCTTGCGAGATTCATGAAATTTTAGAATTCATTGATTTACATGTAGGAGAAAGAATCTTGCACCCATCACTCTCACTCAGTTCAATAAAGTAAATTGTACTGGATTGTCTGATTGTGAGGCACTCACAACCAACACGAGTGTCAGTAAGAAAAAAATCCAATAAATTATACACCTGGATTTACAATAGTGTGAGGTTTTATGCTTGAAAAAGGACCAGTGTTAGTTGTTCTTACTATGTTTTATGTTAAACTAACAGGTTAAATCTAAGTGACTCACTAGAAGACTATCAGGATCACAACTGTCTGTATAATTGATGCACATGGTTATTTATAATACAAAAAATGAATTTAAAAAAGAATTTTTAATTAGGTACTTACCTTAGTAATTTGATGTAGCAATTAAAGTCCTTAATGTTGCACTATAGTTTTCTTTTGAATCTATTCCCTCTTCCTTCCACTTATGAGCTCAGGGAAGGGGATTTCTTTTTTAATTATTTTTCCTAATTCCTTTGGTGTACACTTCATTTATCAGTGGCATCACAAATCCTGTATTTAACAGTGGTGGGTTTGATCTTTTGTAGCAACATTTGTCCTTGGGAAACTTTAGACTTTCAGCATACTATGGCATACATCAGAAAATTACAGACTGCATGTTTATATTTGCCAGCTTTATTACATGTAATGATAAATAGTCATTTAGGATCAGTAGGATATCCAGTGTGAAGTGTCAAGCTCGCACTGAAGCTGACACTAGTTATTACATTTAATAATAAAACTAAAATTAAATATAACACATATTGAAATGCCTGTAAGTCAAACATTCTGCACCCTGCAAAATAAAAATGTTTTTGATTAACAAGTTTGCATATTAAAACAAAATAAAAGCTGCATGCCTTAATAAAAACATATGTCCATCAAGACAACATCTTTGCCCTTATAAAGACTATAAAATCAGCAGATTTTATATAGAAGGAAGAGTAATGAAAAGAAGTCAACCTAAATAAGTTATCCTAGAGTTATCAGTTTGAGTTTTGTATTTTGCATCCATATTACAGGTTTAATTTTCAGTTAATCCTATGATTTGTAGTTACAGGTAGATTTTTGAATTGCTTTTTTTCCTCAGACTAAGTCCTAATATCCACAGCATTCTTCTGTGTTCTGTCAGGTGAGGAGAGAAGTGTGTGAATTTGTGTCTCTCCTCTCTCTTTAGTTTCTCTAGATTTACAGTTAAAAAACCTTTACAGTTGAAACTGTTTCCATGCCATATTCAACCTATACTTTGATTTTACAGAAATATTTTGGGCAATGCCACAGTTTCATGCGATTTAAGTATGGTTATTACATATAGTTCTTGATTCCATATATTATTAAATCCCTTTTAATATAATCCTCTTAAAAAGAATTATTATGCAATCAGGTTATATGGTGGGTTGTTTTTTTCCTCCTGCAATGGTTATGATATCAGTTTGAGCAAAATCTGACAGTCCTGACATGATCTGAAACATATTTCAGTTTTCACACTACCCCAAATTATGAAGGCGGCTCCTAAGATAGCATTGCCTGTCCAGAGAAAATTAGAAGTTTCAGCTGGTGAACCATATTTCAATTTTTAAAAAATTAAAAATGACTTTTAAATGAAAGACTTATTCGTGAGAGAATGTGTCATATGTAGAGCTTCTAAATAAAGATGGGCAATAAAGATGCGGTAGAAGATGCTGAAAGAAAGGCCTCAAGTTTGCACTTAGAAGCCAAAGGTTGGCTCACATTTAGGGGCTGTCTGAAATGAAATTTGTTCCCAGTGATAGTTCAACTCCCTTACTTAGTAGGTCCCAATGAGACAAAGAGTTTCCCAAACCTCTTCCATCACTGTCCCTTACTCTGCTTTAGGCTGATCCACAATCCATGCCATTCTATCATGCAAAATATCTGAAGGTAATGGCACAGGTACAGGAGCAATCCACAGCTGAGAGAGCTTTCTGCTAAAATGGAGATATTTTGTGAAGAGGAATTGATGCCTTCTTTATGACCACAGTACAGCAGCCTGAATTGTGTTAACTGGAGCAGAGTGTTTTCAAATACTGAACTTGCTTCTTGTCCAATGCCACCCAAGTGATGCTCCTATGGGAATTCACCTCCTCTCCCATAGGACTGCAAAACCTTTCTGTGGAATGTGGAATTAGACAGAAAGCGGAATGGAAAGGGACAGCACAGTGCCCAGCCCTTGCCACTGCACATGCTTAGGATGCAACATGCACCCAATCTAGAGCTTCAGGCTCCTCCACAGCCTGTGCCTGGGCAGTGTGTCACAGTCCCACAGTGTTGCTGAAAAGGTACAGAGGTGTATCTCAAAACTGCAAAGCAAAACCTGATTGTTCCAATCCCTGTCAGGTTCATGAACCTTATCAAATGTCAAGAGCTGTCACTTTCACAGGCTAGGTAAGCTCAGCCAATTTCCAAATGTGATTTACTGTGCAAACACTTTTGGATTTCTATTCCTCTCATCCCATAGCACTGAAATAGGCACATGCAAATATCTAAATCCTAATGCTGGATTTTTTTCCGTGTTCATTTCAGATCCACTCCCAACCTGGGGAATTAAATTGTTTCTAGCATCTCTACAGCTCCTCAAATCACCACAAGACATAGTGCATATGAAACAAATTGCACAAGTGGAACTATTGCTGAATAAATTAACTTTTTTTTTGGTGATGTACATGTAAGAGGCAAAATGTTGTGAGAAGCAGGCACATAAAAGAGAGAACTGAACTAATTATAAAATAGTCATGTTACGGCAGATCACTGATGTCGAGACTCCAGGAGTCTTTGCTGTGTAACCAGGGGATTTCCCAGCAGCCTGTCCAAAGTGAAGGTGAGCAAAAGATTCTGGGAATGAAATAACAACATTTTTCTTTTTTGCTTTCCATTTGGGGATCTTTATCATCCTCATTGAAAAAGCTTCATATACCACATACCTCCAAGGATGCAAAGTATGGCTCACTAAAGGAAAAGACAAGAAAATGAAAGGGACAAGAAAATGAAAGGAAAAAGAAAATTAAGCTTCTGTGACCTGCTTAAAGCTGGATAATAGTTTGGTGGCAGAGAGCACACTGCAGCTCAAAGTTCTCTTCCAGGCTGGCACATCTGGGAAGATGAGTGCAGGGAATGGAATCCTATGGGTCAGTTGGAGTAAAATCAAGAAGACTGGGAGAACATTGAGGGCATGAAAGCATGACAGTGACTTTTTGACAGATAGGGAAAACAAGAAAATGGCAATGTGTCTCTGCAGGTAAAATGCAAGATGTCTGTGAGAGGACCCAGGTACATAAGTGCCTCTGAGGACAGCGGCATGTCTCAGAGGTTGTCTTGGTGGGAAGGATGATATATAGCACCAGGAGTTTCTGTGAGTAGGTGTCAGGCAGTAGTAGAACAGGCATCTGTGTGGGGGTGCATATGAGTGTCAGCAGTGAGGAGTAGGGGAGAGAAGATTATGTGATGTGAAAGAGAAAAAATATTAGGGAAACAGAAGGCAAGCAGAATAGCAGGGGGGAAATTTGGACTGTGAGGTTAGACGGGGGAAAAACATGCTCCACAAAAGGGATAATGACGAAAAAATACTAATACTAAAGAAATGAACTGAAAGACAATAAAGTAAAGGAAGAAGCAGCAAAGAAAGGTATTCTTGTAGAGGAGTAAAGTAATGCTGGAATGAGAATAGATCAAAGAAAGCACAAACGGGAATGAGAATATTATGAGCCTGCAGCAATCCTCAGAAATTATACTGCATGGTATTTATGTAGTTATGCAGGATTTTGAAAATGTGGGTCTCAAACTGCACAGAAAATATAATATTTGGGTCACAAACCATTTGCCTTTATCCCACTTGTCTTTCATGTTTGCATTGTACAGTCACAATATGAAATAAAAAATTCATCCCGCACCCCTCACCCACAGTATCTACAATGAAATATCTATAGCTATTATACATTGAATTTTATGAGATGATGGTATCTCCCTCCTAGAGCTATGTACCATTTGGGTGTCTATTTAAGGAAGACAATGTACCTGGAATATGCATTTCATAAGGATGCCTTGGGTGAAAGGGATAACACTGGGGAATTTTAATATTTTTTAAAATCATCATCAGAAAATAGTCATTATCTGTGATAATTTCTCTGATGAAAAAAAGTGGTTTCATTTACACAGAGTATGCCACGACAGGCAATTTCATCCCATACAAGACATCTGCCAGCACTCTTCAGGTTCTTCTTGTTGAATTGCCTGGAGAGCTGTAATGCACAGCTTCCTCCTGCCAGCACATCAGGTAGCACAACAGCACAGAGGCAGATCATGCCTCCCTCAGCTCCCTCTCTTACCCCTGAGAAACCTCTGTTAAACACAGAACAGCATTAAGGCCATATCTTCCATGTGGATTTGCTTCCTGCTCCTTGTCTCCCCTTACCTAGCCTCACTGGGGTGGCAGCCTGGTGTTGCAGATGCACAGGCTGGCACAGGAAGCATCACAGAAAGAGGAGAGTCAGCTCTTCACGACAGCAGCTTAGGAAGCACCTGGTTAACAGTGTGAGTTTCATTATTGAATAGCTTTTGCTGTCTGTTGGAAAGAAGACTCTACTTTCTTCCTATTTTTGAGGGGGGAGGAGCTATTCATTTTTACTCTGGAAAATAGGGCTCATTTCTCTCTGTTTCAGAGCAGAGGACATTAAAAGCCTGTGTGCAGCATGTGATATGTCAGGAAGATCACACATTACCTTGAAATTACCTTTCTCCTTATGGCACGTAAGGAATGGGATCAGCTTGTTATGTCCTCTGGAGGCTACAGCATTCAGTTACTCTCTTCTATTTCAAAAAGTGCCAGCAGCAAGGCACTGCCCCTCATTTGGTGTTTTCAGTAGCATTATTGCCACAGTCTCAGATTCCTAGGCCCTTACAGGGCACTAAAGTGAAATTTTAATCAATTGTTTGAGCATTGCTTCTGAGAGACAGATTTGTACAGCGTTAGCTGTAGGTATGGCTCCACTGGTCCCACAGACAGCTTTAAGCATGTAAAAGACAAAAGCCTATTTCCAAAGCATTTTATGACTGCTTTCCACTTGGGCCTCAGGCACAGTCTTCAGAAAGGGTTATACATGTATGTAATGCTAAATGGTAGTGCTGCTTGAGCTGAAGGTACTGAACTGCACAAGTGTTCCCACTACAGGCCATGGATAACCTGAGATATCCACCTCATCAGAAAGGCATTTTCACTGTAAATCACCAGCAACTGTAAATTTTTTTATACTTTTGATTAATTGAAGGCAGAATCTCAAGGACCAGGAAGAACTAGATCACATTTCCCAGAGGACTAGCACTGGTAATCTTAGCAGTCTTCGAAAAACCTGTATCAGTGTATATTGAGGAAAGCTATTTTTCCCTATGAAAGGAATACATATATGATCCCTGTAGGGTTCTTTGTGGCTGATGGAGTATGCTGAAGCTGAGCAGAAGATAAATTAGTTGAATTTGAGATTATTTTCTGAAAATGCAAGGCCTGCAGCTATTCTTGTCTCTTTAAACAGTTGCAAAGTAGAGAAAGTCCAGCTGCTGTGAGAGGTTTCATCATAAATATGAAACTTTGTAATATATTTTATGGTACTGTTTGCACTGCAGCATATCTTGGAGCTCTATTTATTTACTTGCACACCTCACTGAGGCAGAAACAAGTAATGAAGCAGCCAGTGCCCTCAGGAAGTTCGCACTGAAGATAGGCAAAATAATCACCTTTGCCAGTTGGAAAATATAATCTATGCTTAAGATTTCAATTGATTATAACAAATAATGTATTGTTCCATAGAAAAGGCAAAGCAGACTACTGAAACAAGACAAAACAAAAGATGTAGTCTTTTTCTTAGCTTAGTGATGTATTTCTTTTGCAGAATGACACAGTTTTAACCCTCTGATTGGAAAGATGAGATATTCAGATAGTTCACTGACTAACAGGAACAGCTGTTGGCCAAGGAGTTGCAAATGAACATGATAAATATCTCCAGAGCTGTATGAGTATCCCCTTGTGAGAACAGAATCCAGTACATCTTTATAAAATCAACAATGAGTTTAAGTGTTCTATTCAACCTCAGATTATCTGTATATATATGTATGGATCTGTATACACACCTCTCGTACTTTATTGTCCTAGACTGCCAAGAAGCAAGATCATGGGGTTAAAGCACTCATGAACTGGCAGATCATATTTGGGAGAATGACAGGAAAGTCCATTTTATGGGACAGTGGGGAACAAATACTCAAGACAAAATTTTCACTCAACTGGAAAACTTAAGCCTTTATTAGTTTTAGATGTTTAGATTAGTTTTAGTGTTTTCAGCAGTGTGTTGATATCCCAAACCTCTCTAACATGTTTGATAGGTACACTATGAATTTAAACAACTTATGACCCAATAAATAGCCTTTGTCCTCCCCTTCTGAAACAGAAATCATGAGGGACGTGGTATTCCTTTCAACAGACACCTGCTGACCCCACCATGTTGCAGATAGGCCTGTGTGAATTGAGTAGAGACATGCAGACAGCCCCTTTATGGTGCAGCAATGTAGAATAGTGACTCAGAGCCACTCCCCACTCCCCACAATTCACATCAGTGAGGGAGAAGGCTTCAAAGGCTGTGTTTATTTCAAAAACCAAATCAAGTTTTCTCCTCAATCATCTCATCAGTCCAGCTCTAAGCAGGTGCCACAGCAGGACTAAGTGAGTCATACAGAGTTGAGGACATGTCTGTTTGCCTGTGCCTTGTGTACCTGGCTTGACAGGGAGTTGAAGCTGAGCAATTACAAATTCTATGATTCTAAATTGCCTCTCAGCAAGTCAGATGACTTTGGCTCAGACAGAAGTCAGATATTCCCTGGGCTACAAGGCATGAAACCGAGGTGGAATAATAGGCACTCCATGCTAAAACAGAGATGTGACCAAGTACATCTGAAATCCAGCTCTTACCTAAGCTTGGCTGGTTGTCCTGCAGCAGTGACCACTTTCCTTTTGCACCTTCCTAGGAAACCTGGGCTTACTCCCCTCCCTGTGGAGCACTCAGCAGGCTGCTCAAACTGTAGGGGGTTAGGGGTCTGAAACGCATGTAGTGAAATGCCTCACCTGCATCCTCTTCCCATGTCCAACAGGTTATTTCAAACTCAGCAAAATTACAGGTTTGCACAAAACATAAAACACAATTATGACAGTCTTCAGTAAAATAATCAGAGGATGATTCATATCATTCCATCTAATCTTTAGAAGAAAAACAGCAACAAAGAGTTAGCTGACATCTCTGTTACTCTGCAAATCCCTCTCTGAACTGGCACTGGCCAGGCTCAATTCCCTAGCTCATGGCAGTCACCCTGCCAAACCTTTGTACCCAGAGACAGAGCAGATGCCGATGGCACAGGGTTAACTGTGCTGACATGTGAAGTTTTGGCAGGAGGACCAGGAGATCTACTCTATCAGCTGTAAGAGATACTAGAGACTGACCCAGTGGAAACACAGACATACCCCTTGTGGCAAAGCTGTGACTTAGCAAAATGCAGAAATGAATGTCTAACTGAAAGACTAGTATATGACATAAAAAAAATCCATGGTACTACACAAAGTGCATTTCGTTCACATGGGAACAGCATGGCATCACATATCTGGTAAGAGGACTGAACATTGCAATGCAATCTCTTTCATATTTTAAATATTTTAAAATTGGATGTTTTATCTCAAGTGAAATAAAGTCTTGTTTATTTTTTTAATTTTATCAGAGCTGGACAAATTACATTTAATTGCACAAATGTGACCAGCAGTTTTAAAATCTAGCTGGTCTTGATCCTCTTCCATAACTCTGCTCTGCCCTGGATATCATCCCCTGACCTCTGTGTCATAGCGCTTTAAAAATGTGCATCTGCTGAGCTCATTACACTGCAGATTGAAGCATGAATGTGTATCAGCTGTTCTTGTTGGCCTGTAATGCTCAGAGGTCCTCTCTGAAGGGTGAGTTACATCTCCCACAGAGACTGAGTGACTGAGACAAAAAGTACAACTGTAAAATAGTAATATAAAACTGTTTTAGGCCTGGAGAGAATGTTTACTAGTTAAATCAAGGTAAAAGATGCTGTAGAAAACATACCAGAAACAGCTGGAACTGCACTCATCCTCACGAGAAAGGAAGGAGATGTGGATAGCACAAATGGACACAAAAAGAGTAAAATCACATTATCATGTCTGTGCTTTTGTCAAATTTCATTTCCATTTCTTTACATATGGAAACACTTTTCTCAGCATCCCATGTTATAGCATGGATTTTCAGCTCCCTTGCGCAAAAACAAAAGCCAAGTTTTTTGTGACATATATTCTAGCAGCTGGATAACAATTAAAATTATGGGGTGGACAATGCAAGGCTATTAGAGAGCAAAAGAAAAGATTCATGAACTATAAGCAGTCAGCCTCACTACCAAAGACAGCTATGACAGAGCTAGGTTTCATATGAAACCTCCCATCAGACCAAATCAAGTCAATCTAGATCTCTTCACTGCCTTATGCATTATGAATACAGGAAAGATAAAGAAAGCAGAGACAGTGAAAGCAGAGATGAAGAAAACAGAGACATTTCTACAGAAAATGAACATTTCCTGCAACCTGCCACTTGTCACAAGTCAAGTGCCAGTTGTAGTTCAAGATTTCTCTCCCAGACCCATCTGTCTCTGAACTCCGGTAGGAAAATGGAAGGTGTAGCATGCTTGAAGGACCTCAGAAATGGGGAAAGGAGAGGGAACAACAAAGAAAGCAATTCACAGGAAATGTTCAGTTACCTCTCAAGTTGGAGAGCCAGCTGTCCTCACACCTCTGCTACTAGCAACACCTGTTTACCTTTTGGGTTATCTGCATAGCCAAATACAGGAAATTGCAAGATGGTTCTTCCCACAGTGCAGGCAAGTAGATAGACATAAGCAAACGAGGCAATAGCCAGGAGAGGGGCAAGTCCCTCCCACAGAACAAAGGAATAGTTTTATTATGAAAGTCCTATGGAAATACCAGAATGAGCTGAGAAAGATGCAAAATTTCTTTGTGAAACACTCCAGATCCTCAAGTGGGTGCCGCTAAATTCACTTTCATGCATTGTAAACTAAATTACAAACACAAATATTAACCAGTGATGTGTTTAATTTTCTTCCTCCAAACATTAATCTCTGAAATATTAACTGTGTCCTTAATATAGATTAAAAGATCACACAATCTAAATAACTGGTGTGGTATAAGAATGCAGACAGCTAAACACCACATAGATGTTTGCTCACTTCCTCCACAGTGCAATGAGAGGGAGAATGGGAGAAAAGTTAAAACTTATGGATTGAGACAATAGCACAGAAAAGGAAGTGGAAAATAATAAAAATTATGAAAAATATACAAAACAAGTGATGCACAATCACCACCCACTGATGAATGCCCAGTCAATCCTGGAACAGTGGGCTGCCCCCCCCCCCCC
>NW_008684311.1:128245-129703 GCF_000695815.1 Acanthisitta chloris
GTTCAACATAATATTGTATCCTATGGAGACTGGAGGACCAATTTTCCAGGAGGAACCCCCTTTTGTGTTTGTGTTTCCTTGCAACTCACCTGTGACTCTAGAGACAAGGTAGGTTTTCCATCCCATTTCCTTGTGTCTTCTCTGTTGTCACCCAGGCAAAACCACAGGGTGCTTTTGGTGTGTGCTATATCCTGTCTCTTCAGCAAAGGACCACTTGCTCCTAATAGCTGAGATAGTCTGTACAGATGGGGAGTAGGACATGTTCTCTTTGAGTTACTGGAACTTCCAGGACAGTTTCTCCACAGCTGAGACGTAGTCTTTAAGGAGGAATAGAGACTTTCTTCATGTTGCTGGAGTTGGCCAGTCAAGTCATCCACCATTGGCCAGCTCCTTGGCAGCAATGAAGTCTCTGGATCTAATGATAAAATGACAAACACTGTGGCTACTCCAGCCCATGTGACAGGTGCTGCAGCTGAACCAGAGAGTCAACCCATACAAATTTAGTAGACATAGCAATAAGAATGTGCTAGTTTGAACATCCAATAGATGTTCAAAATTCTCAACAGCTGTTCTAACTAGCCTGGAGGAGAAGAGTAAGGTAAAAGAGAAGGGGAAAGTGACCCACTTGTCTACCCCACAGACTGGCTTTCCAAGGAGAAAAGATATCAATTATATCGTTAAGATATAAAGACAGTAACTATTATTAAAAATAGTAATTATTAATAGTTTCTGAAAGATTGTTCCTAAAGTGCAGAGATGATGGCAATGCTGAGTACAAATACCAGATTAGCTTCATGACCAGTAATATTTTTGTATCATAGCACGGTGTAACTCAGTACAGCAAAATGACAACCTTGACCCAGCCCCAGTGGTGATAAACAACACAAAAGAGAATATGTATAGCAAGTAAGGTGTTACACAACACAACTATGAGAACAAGCTCAACAACTCTGAGGACAAATACATCAGTGTTGTGACCAATGACCATTAAACTAATATAATGAATGCTATAATAAATTTGTCTTAACTTACTCTGTTCAGATCTATTATCTCCACCCTTCATGCCACATGCTGGCTGCCAAAATTGATTGTTTTATTATTGAGCATGGCATCATATCATAGAGAATATCCTTTTGGTGACTTTGGGTCAACTGTTCTGGCTGTGTCCCTTCCCACCTCCTGGTGCACCCAGACCCCTCACTGGTGGTGCAGTATGAGAAGCTGAAAAGTCCTTGACTTAGGATAAGCACTGCTCAGCAACAGCTGAAACATCAGCATGCTATTTACATTATTCTCATCCTAAATCCAAAACATTGCACTGTACGAGCTGCTAGGAAGATCACTATCACTATCCCAGCTAAAACCAGAACGATGACCATGTCAGATTTATAGATTAAGCTATGTGTTTTTTTCCAGTCTACTGACTTGGTGGCTGTTCCCTTCCACTTTGAGGGAAAT
>NW_008684311.1:129738-145535 GCF_000695815.1 Acanthisitta chloris
ATTTTAAATAACAACATTTTAGACAATTCTTAAAATAGCAGAGTTCCATTAGTACATCCAAAAGAGGTATATGAAAAAAACCCAAGAGCAAAAACATTAAACAGTTGTCCAGAGGGATCAGATGCATATATCAGAAACATGTATACTTTCATCCTTTTAGTGCCTCCAGAAAAGAGCTAGTAGCTGATTGTTGATATATAGCTCATATTTTCCAGACTTTAGACAATTCTTAAAATAGCAGAGTTCCATTAGTACATCCAAAAGAGGTATATGAAAAAAACCCAAGAGCAAAAACATTAAACAGTTGTCCAGAGGGATCAGATGCATATATCAGAAACATGTATACTTTCATCCTTTTAGTGCCTCCAGAAAAGAGCTAGTAGCTGATTGTTGATATATAGCTCATATTTTCCAGACTGATAATATTATAGGTGCAAATCCTTACTCCTGTGAATAATTTCTTGTGACTAAATAGCCACAGGCATTTCCTGAAATGGACATATATGCATTGCCCTCACTACCCTCTATGCTTTAACCAAGTTTTGCTATAAGAATAGTATTAAATTTTACGATCTGACACAGAAGCATAAAGAAGCACAAAGAAGCACAAAGATATCATCAGTATGCCTCAGGCTTCCTTACAGAATTGAAAGGAACAGTCATCTCAGCAAAACTCTGCTTTTATTCCTTCTATTGATTTTTTTATTTTAAGAAACAACAAGAAGCAAAGCAATTTTTCATTCAAAGTATGGTGCCCCTGCCTCAGTGTTCAGATGATATTTTAAGCTGGGCCACAGTTTCCTGTGCTTCAGTGTCTCAGTGAATTTTCATAGCACTCACACAGAAATGGAAACTGCATGTAAGGTCTAACACTTCACACAAAGTGTACTGCAGAATGAAGAACTACTATTCTGTTTCCAGTTGACTTCAGATATTAAGAAGATATAGCTTCTTATTTCAGTGTCTTTGCAGCCTGGATCTCTCTAATGTGAATGAAAATACAAGAGGGCAAGATTGATAGATTTCTTTAACAGAGAAAGTTTTTGTGGTTCACCCACAGAAAACACAGAGGGGGCAGTGGTGATTAGAAAATTGCAGCTGAGTAGAAGAGGGTTTTTTTTGTTGCTGCAAGTGGTCTGTACATGTCAACAGAATTCTCAAGAAGTTATAAACATTCAAAAACTTAAATTAAAGGTATTATTTTTTACTTTGTCCTTTTTTCATCTTTCACTCTTTTCTTTTTCTTTCTCCATTTTTTCTCTCTTTCTCTTTCTCCTTTCCTTTCTGCCTCTTTCAAAGATAATCAGGGTTTACTTTCTGAAGCACAGACTCAGTAAAAGCATAGTGAACAAAAACAATGCCAGAAACTGAGCAAGACCCATGTAATTCCTAAACTCATGGCTGTATTTAAGAATCTGGAAGAATTGGAGTGCATGTTTATTCAGTATTTTCTTAGCATAAACATTCTGTAAATATGACATTTAGTATGTCTTTTAAAATATAATATTCTCACATGTACATATAAGAAGGATGTAGTCTATTCAAAATTAAAATAATTGATTGGGAATGTTAAAAATTAAGAAAAAATTAGGAGGATGAAATTTCCCACTCAAGTTATTCTGTAATATAACTTTTTAAAGGCCATTCCAGTGACTATATGGGCATTCAGCCAACATCTCCATCAGCCCAAGCTGTGACAAAGATGGACTAACTTCCTACCACAGAACAACATGGATAATGCAATAGCAGGAATTTAAACTCCTCAATAAGTTAAATGAAGCATGATAATAAGACTATATGAAAGAAACAGTCATCTTTTGAATAAAAAATTACAAAGAGCAGGAAGAATGCTGAAAATGACAGATTACAGTAGCAAAATGGGACAGATATCACAGACTGGAATGGGAAAAGAGGAATGGAAAAAATGTACAAAGTATATCTGGGGATGTCTTGTGTATATGTTCTGCTGTTTAGCATGAGAGAGCATATATTTAAACACTAAGGCCTGGTTGAAAATTTCAGCTTGTCAGTAAGTGCCAACAGCTCTGCACAAGAACATAAATACCCCAGTATTTTGTCCCTGTTAGTGAGATTATGGAGGATTAGGCTAAGAAAGCACTTAGACTAAGAAAACATTTCTTCCTGGAAAAATATTGTGCAATTCTTTGTTTCCATTCTAGCTGCAGTCCTTGCTAAGAACTTGCTGAACTAAATCCACTCTCACAATTTCAGAAAGATACTACAAATTAATTCTGCTCCAAGTCAAAAAACTTACTTTGTTGTTGCAAGGTGACTGTCTGCCAAGGTTTCACTGAAGTCAACGGGGCTATATAAAACCCAAATGACAAAAGATAGTGAACATAAGTTTTGGGAATGAGGTCAATTGTAAAATAAAATTTTGCTTTTATCTTTCAATAGTTATTGTTACCTGCAAGTGAGGAATGGATTGAGCTTGGTTTGAAAGTGTTCTTTTCTGTCCAAGGGAGTATGTCCAACAACCAGGCACGAGTGCCCATGAACAGCTTGGCTGTCAGGTGCCTGTTCTCACTGAGCAGTGGCCAGGTCTATTGCATAGATGGAGTGAGCAGAACAACCCTGACCTGAACATGTCCTTGGTTTTCTTTTCCTAGCAGCAAGTAGTGTCCATTGGCTTTATGCCATAAGTGGGCTATCCATCACCTTCCAATGAGATCCAGTTTTCCTGCAGCACTACTGATGAGATTTTAAAACCTGGCCTGTTCAGTTAAAGCAGACAGATATTATATATTCCTTCAGCTCTCTGAGCAAAAAAAAGAAAAAGAAAAATTCAAAAAACCAACCCAACCCAACCCAAAGACTTTGCATAAATATACATGAAGAAGTATCTTTGTATACACTTGAAACAGAAAGTATGAAGTCAGTATTACACAAAAACCATACTGGATATTAGCAAGTTGCTACCCCAACCAGCTGCAGAACACAAGGCAGGCTCTGCTACCACCTTCCACTGGTGAGTCAGGATCCAATTCCACCTAAGCAACTAGAAGTGCTCACAGCTTCTAAGCAGGGGCAGTGGGCAGTGAAATACCCAATGCAGTGTTAAGTCCCAATAAGTGGGACAAGATTAAATTCTCAGGTCCTTCGATAAATACCTTATCCTTCTAGCATTTAAGTCTTTTGTTTGAGTTCACAAGTGAACACAGATTAGACCTTTACTAGAAGACAACAGACTGAATTATACAATTGAAATAGCTAAATGAAATCAGCATTGTTGTAGCATCTTTAAATATTTCATGCTCTTCACCTCTCTGAATGGCTAAATTTTAATCATGAATCCTGAACTGGATTGTGCTATCACAATATAAAATTAGGTTTCCTGTGCTATCACTCACTATCAAAACAGTAGATTAATTTTGGAAATAAGGAAGATAAGACAGAAGAAAAGAAAAATTCCTGTTCAATTAAAAGATCATCCAAAATGTCATACCCAACCCTCCTTTCTTCTCAGTTATTCATAATACCCTAATTTCTCTCTAGAGCCTCACGCAGGCAACAGCTGACCTAGAACCTTTTGACCAGAAATATGATTAAGCTTGTTTAAGAATGAATTGGTTTTAACCTCTGCCTTTTCTTTGCCAGATCCAAATTGCTGAGAGTTCTCTTCTGCTAGGATGAAGAATTCTCCTGCTCTGCTCACCCAATCACTCCACTGGGCCTTAACCCAAATCTTCACCTCTGTGGACATAGATATTCCAGCAAGAAAGTCTACACTTATCTCAGCTGCCACCTAGTCCTGGAGATAAAACAAAGTCCTTAATCACAGTGCTTTTTAACTGTAAAGCTCTTTATCTGCCTAAAGCTGTGCTTCTGGCCCTGCTCAAAAATGTTTCAGCCTTGATGATATGGGACAATACAGCAACTAATCCAAACTTAAGCTTTACCAGGATTCACAAGCAAACTCTTCTTGTCTTGCTTCAAAGCTTCACCTAACAGCTGTCTTCTCAGCATGTGAAAGAGAGAGCTCCACACAAATCATGGTCTCATTTTTATTCGATCCAGTATCTGAATGGCAAGAGCTCCTACCTGCAGCAGTCAGGATTCTATTCATTTGTAACCCCCATAAAGGGACTTACCTAGCTGCTAGGTGGTAAGGTACTCATACAGGAATGAGTACTTCACATTTCTTCCCAGAGTAGCTGTCACTTTTGTATGGAAAATACACAGCTGAGGCAGAGAAAGTGTAAGTGTGACCATGACACTGGAAGCTTAATAACATTAAAAAATCATATCTGGAACCTTTTTTACTGAAAACTGGTTTATGCTAAATATAATAAACATAAAACAGGAACTAGAACCCACCGTTATTGACTGTAATGATTTGAAAAGGAGACATGATTCCTTTACCTGTGATGATTGGGAAAGGAAGCATGATTCCTTTACCATTGCTTAATCTTTTTGACAGAGAGTTGGTGGTCACACATCAGGCACATGTACGTGGTTGTGAATACTAAACAGATGGAGCTGCTTGCATGCCCACTGAGTTGCCAAAGTGCCAGCCTTTCACACACAGGTGCACAGGGTGGCTTCCCTGTTGGAGGCCTGACTTTTTCAGATCCCATTCCTGAGCATCGAAGACTATATCAGTATCTTTCAGACAGATGTGCCCATGTTATTAGCTCAGTCAGCATAGTATTGTTGAGGAATATCTTGCAGAGACACCACAAGGGCTAAGTACACACTGGGACAGTTAACTCTGGCACAACATCATGCAAATCCTGTGACATAGCTTCTAGACCCAAGGCAGCAAGTCTGTGCTGCTTACCAGGTCAGGAAACTGCTGCACTGCATTTCATAGCACCCAGCTAGACATGTCCTAACTTGCTTATTATGTTTCATAATAAGCCAAAGAACCCACTTGGACTTTGTAAATTCCATTGAGCACTTGGCAGAAAGGTGCTGTAGAAAACTAGATACTGATTGACACGCAGCAACAGATGAAGCTTAGATGTCTGGAAGGATTGTGACCGTCCCCTCAGCACCTATTATACCTCCTTCCTGACAGAGGCAACACAAGGGACATCTACATGCAATGCTATGATTCTCTGTTTTGAGATAAACACCATAACTGTAGTGTTTAATGGGGACTGAAACTCTAAATTTTGCAAGTTTTAAACTGTTTGTTTGCACACTTAAATGTCCATGTTTAGTAAGGGGGCATTAGCCTCTGGGACAGGCAGTGGCCATGTCGGGTGGTAACTGCTAGCTGTCCCAGGTAGTCAGCTGCTACATGAAACCCAATACTTCCCATAATCTGCGCCTGCTTTGTCCTGGAAGGTCCAGTCCTTAGATAACACCTGAGCTAATGAATGACTTTTCAAAGCAGAACTCAGATACAAAGAGTTAGGGAGAGGGCTGAAAAGCCGAGTAATGAGTAAAACCTCAAAGGTTTGATAACACATAGGGTTTATCTGGAAGGAACTTCCGCATTTATTTTCCTAATTACTATGTTGTTGGTGTGCTTAAAGATGATAAGGCAGTAAACACTGCCAAGAGCCTTACACAATTCCAATGGAATTCAGATTGCAACCGGTAAAACAAATCATTCATAATCACTCTGGACTTTTCGTGCTGTCCCTACAGATGTCATTTTCCACATACAGTACAGTGGAAAATGTCGAAATATCATTATTTGAAGTAAACTGTCTCGCAGTGTATCTTCTGTGAAATAAGGTTTATCAGCACCTCGTGACTAGACTAACACTTGTAATTGCAAACTATAAGGTAGAACACATCTCAGCTGTGCAACCATTGTTTGTGGGAGGAATGCAGCACAAATTTCAGCAGCTGTCTTTAGCAGCTTTAGCGACAATTGTGTATTGAATTTGGAAAATTTACCTTTGAAAACATCCTAGGCTGAGATCTACTCTTTGAACCAATTCTAAAGCAATTATACAAGTCAGTTATTAATTTTTCTTCATATGGTTTATTTCATGGGTTTTGCTTTTTGCTTTATTAATTAAAAGCTCTTCAAATCTGTTTAGGGAAAAAATAAATTACATTTTCAACAATGATGGAAGCTGAGACAACTGTTTTTATTGAACTGTAACCAACCATTTACATCCAAAAACAAGTTCTTAATTGGTCCCTATGTACTTACAAATTATTTCTGCACTATTGCTAATTCAGAATCCTAAAATAGGTAGCCAGCTTTAACTCAGAATATTTTGATCCTTAGCATGACTTTAATATTTCTGAAAATCATAAATACTTTTCAGTGTGAGAGCAGGACACAGGACAATGCTACATGGTCTTGCAGTTGTTTAAATACCCTATGCTTTTGTGCCAGCCATTTCAAGAGATTACCCCTCTCTACTGTTAGAACACTCTCATAGTACATAGATATCTGCAATAAAGTCTACCCTATAGCATACAATACTGTAACATACTTAGACTGGAGAACTACTTGTGCAGCTAAGATACTTTGAAATGCATTTTATATCAGCTGTATTCTCATTAGACCTGAACAAAGTCTCAATAGCAAGGGAATAGTATGAGAACAGCTCAGTAGTTGTGGCTCTGAGATCATAAAATGCAGACTTGTAAAAAGGACTGTTCTGACATGTTCTGACATGATGTTAACACAATTACAAGCATCACAATATAGAGAGATAGGAAAGTGGCAAGTTGAAAAAATTCTGCTGTTTTTTTTTCCCCTGGAGGAATCAAAAAAAAACTGGCTTTGCTAAAACTGTCTTTGGAAATTGGCATAATATAAAACCTTCTTTGATTTATCCACAAAGGAAATAAGCATCCAGAAAAACCTCCCTGGCCAAAAGAATAAGTCATTCTATTACTTGTTTCAAGCATGTCCAACTGCGGATCTTGGAGATGCTTAAGAATTGCAAAGCAAAGAATAAACGTGCTTAGTGCATTCTCCTGCCCTGTCCACAAACACTGCCCCTGTGTTGTGGCAAGCCCTTCTTATTTTTACAACTGCCTTGTATGGTTGTGTGAAGCTAAAGTGCAGCCCTGGCACAGATCTGCCAATTCCTATTACAGTCATTTTCCTCTCAGACAAAGGAAGATCTGTGGCACGTGTCCCTGTGGCAGCCCTGTGATGCTCAGATGTCCCACTGGCAGAAAGCAGCTGCATCACTACTGAGCGTTTGGTCTGATGAGTCTGCTCAGTTTTCTGCATGAATAGAATCAAACATGGCAGATTGAAGTCCCTTAGCTGCCATTTCTTTCATTTGGAGGCCAAACACTGCAGTGCTGACAAACTCCAGTACCTTTGCTCAGACAGATCAATTAAGAGCCAAGCTTTCCTCATTCTCATCTACGCAGAAGGTTCTGTCAGTGTGACATAATGAAAATTATGATGATAAGTGTGTACTTCAGCATGATGAAAAGACCTTGCCAGGGGCTGTTATGTAGTAGTGCTCTTACAGACATTATTTTACTGTATTCCTCAATTTTTCAGTTGTATTTGAACCACATAGCTACTGTGTAAAAACTAAGAGAGACTTTGATGAGCACACAGCAGTGATGAACAGGGCCAACTCTTATTTGTGCCGGAAAATGCTGTTTGAAAAACCATGTGGTTGTATAACTATGTAGGTATCTGCAGATATGCCTCTCCCCCTCTTTCACACGTCTTTGCTCTCTTCCTCTTGATACATGGCTACTCCAAAACTACAGTTCTGGTGCAGTAGCCACAAATATTCTGTGGTTGGGACCCCTGCAAATCCTAGACAAGAGCACAATAAGCTGATTTACAGTTATTCTCTATGAGCAGATCTTGATAATATTTTGGGATGTAGTTTGGTTTTTCTCATGGGCAGCAGCTTTGATGAATTATGTAGTTGGAGAGGTATTCAAAATGTTAAATGTATTCATATCAAATTTGGTTATGAAATTTAGTTGAAACATTTTAAAAAAATAATTCAAAGTTATTTATATAACTGCTTTCAAAACAAAAAAATGTAACAACACAGTTTTAGTGGAAAAAAAAATAATTTAAGTTGCTCAACTGATTGTAGTGACTGGATCAAAATACTATCTATTCATACATTTCTATTGATTCTAGATGCAAGTCTAGTGAGCAGTAGCCAGGGTCTATTAGAAACAGAAATATGTACTCAGTACCTGACAGTACAAGACCAAATATAATCTCTGTTAAGGGCTAGTTTAGCTTCAATTTTTTGTGCTTTTCATGGTAGACTTCTACAAATTCTTGGAAGGTCATTTTTTTTTCCACTCATGACTTTGTGTTCAATATGACTTCCCTAGATAGGTTCAATGAAATAACTTGGAAATTACTACTTTAAAAAGTGCAAAAATTTTTATAGCTTTCTTTTAAATGTGAATGATCATGAAACCTTAGCAAGACAACACACAGTTTCCTGAATACCTTTTTGTAGCTTTAGAATTTGCATACTTTGTGGTTATGCAATGGAATGAATTTTCATAACTTGCAAATACCAGGAGGATTCCACTTCCGATGCACAGTCATAGTCTACTCAGCAATCAGACACAATAATATGTAGCATAATTTTGTCATTCTGTCAATACATTCCACAAGGGAAGTGAGGCTTAATATTCTTATTTTAAACAGAAGGACACTGAAAAAAATCCAAAACCTGGGGAAACAAAGAGAGTTGCCCAGGGCATCACCCTGGGGGTGGACCCCAGGGAAGTAGATCACACTTCCTTACTTAGGATGGTGGACACCCAGTCCATATCTGAACACATCATGGCATGTGTGCAGACCAGAGCTGTGGGTTCCTCAGAATGTTCCTCCCATATTGAGGGATCTTTTTTCTAAACTACACAGAAAGGGTATGTGTAAGGTAATGTGCTGGTTTGGGCAGAAGTGGAGTTGACTTTCTTCATAGTGGGTAGTATGGGACTATGCAGAGATGTTTTTGTTATTGCTGGGTAATGAGAGTCAAGGCCTTTTCTGCTTCCCATACCGCCCAGCTGGTGAGGAATTTGGGGTGCATGGGAGATTGGGAGGAGACACAGCCAGGACAGGTGACCCAAATTGACCAAATGGATATTCCATACCATATGACATCATCCTCAGTATATAAAGTGGAAGAAGGAGGAAGGGAGGGACGTTTGGAGTGATGGTATTTGTCTTCCCAAGGAACGGTTAAGCGTGATGGGCTCTGCTCTCCTGGACGTGCTGAACACCTCCTGCCCATGGGAAGCAGTGAATTAATTTCTTGTTTTGCTTTGCTTGTGTGTGCAGCTTTTGCTTTGTCCATTAAACTGTCTTTATCTCAACCCATGAAATTTTCTAGCTTTTACCCTTCTGATTCTCTCCCGCCTCCTGCTGCTGGGGGAGTGAGCAAGCGGCTGTGTGGTGTTCGGTGGCTGCTGAGGTTAAACCACAGCAGGTAATTATTTCAGAAAGCAGTTCTTACACATTGTTTCCTTTCAAATAGGTCAAGTTCAGGATAACTTCAATTAAAATTCCTTAGACTTAGGGGCAAAACACCTCATCAGTTCAGTGCAGACTTGGCTCTGGCAAACTGTCTCACTCAGGCTAGAGCGCCTAGCAAGAGAGGGTGATCCATTCTAACTATCTCTGTGTTCCAGTGTATGCACATGTCACATGCAGATTTCACCATGCAGGACCATAAATCAAGGAAGACAGTGGGCGTTCTAGGACAGGAAGAGATGTTCTGAGTGAACACCTCTTCCTGAGTGAAGGGAGGTGAGCCATCTGAACTTTGTCTAGAAGAACAATTTTGCTCATTCAAATAAATTCATCCTCCAGGCTATTGTAACTTCTGCCAGGAACTGATTCATCCATGGGTAGGCTTTTGAATCCGGGTAATGAAATTGCGATGAAAAGAGTGAAGCCTCAGTGTTTTTCACATAAAGAGAGGGCTTCTTTCAGGTTTATTCTTCTCCCATTTCTTTTTGCAAAAGAACATTAAGCAGTAGAACAGCTACAGATCGAACTTCTTAATAGTATTGGACAGATGTCTTCAGACAGGACTATTTTTTTCTCCTTTTATTCAGAAAGCATAATTTTTGAAAATCAAATACATTTCATAGCATCATAGGTAAAAGATAAAAAAAGAAACCTTGCTTAGAAATTCAATAGTACTGGAAACAAATTTGCAAACTTCAATAATTTATTTAGGTTTAACCATGCATCCATGAAATTAAAATCTCTAAATCTTACAATAGTTACTTCTGGAGCCTGTTTCACATTTGCTAGCATAATACCTGTGTTTCTTGTATTATATTGGCCTTTTTCCATGTCACAGGACACATGAATAAAAAATATACAAAGAGAGACTTACAAGAAAATGCATAATTTCCTAAGAATAAAATTAAATTGCTAATTTATACACAGAATTGTGAAATCTCAAAGGATTATCTGTGTAAGAATACTTGCATAAATCTCTATATGCAGGTAAAAATTCTTTCTGTGACAGAGACACAGTAAGCTTCTAAAATTTTACCAATAAATCACATAGGTTGCTATTTTAGAAATTATTATCTAGAAGAAAATCAAAGGAATTATAACAATTTTTAAAACACTTGTTCTGCCTACAAAACCTTGTGTCACTCCTAATGTAAAACCCTTGTTATTCGCAATGCCAAGGAAACAAAGTAAACATAATAAAAACAATAACAGAATACAGTGCTCACGTCTTTCGTCATAGTGAGGGCAATGATTCATTTGAAACACTAATTTTTGATTCACAGAATACCAATATGCTTTGCTTTTAATGTTTTAAACTGCATTGCTTCAAAACAGTAATCTTGCATTTTGATAGATCTTTTCACCCTGATTTTTTAAATTGTGGCATGTGTAATCAGTTGGTAGTTATTGTGCTATGTGCACACCGAGACTGTAAGGTCTATGAGGGAAGAACTTTTTTATCCTTTCTAATTATGGTAGTGGGATTCTCTCTCATTATAAGGACATTTTAAGTCATCCCCAGCATTCAAATACTTCAAAACAATTCATGAAGATTGGCCATTATTATATTTGCATTAGTTGTAAGGGAGGTCAAGCCTGAAGAATTAATTTTCCAAAGCTTTCAGTCATTTGATTCTGCCTAAAGAGACTCAGTTCAGAGCACATTCACATAAGGATGTGTTCGGGTATGCTTAGCACACACACATGCCAAAAGATGTCCTGCATTCCAATGGGCAAGTATGTGGAAGTAACTGCTCTGCATATATTTCACTTTCACAGCCCAATGGGAATACCACAATCCATCTTGGGCAAGTATCAGCTGGTACACAGCAAATATCAGGTAGCAAGATGAAGGCAGGCTGCCAGTTCTGAACACCTTTTAAACCACTCTTACATTTCAAAAGCAGCAGCTGCTGTGCAGCAAGGAGCCAGTGGAACAAGCTGATGGCCTCTCTACAGACTTTATCAATTCTCTGTGCAAAGCTTTGTCCCTCACCTGTCCAAAATTTAGCAGATTTAAGAAACACAGCAAGAAACTGCAGTCAATATCATAAAGCTTGCAAAACAGGAGTTACTTAGGTCATCGACAAACAGGGCAGCTCTAATGACACATAAATCTTCACTGCTGTGTTTTCTGAGAAAGTGGATACCTGGGGGAGCTTAGGCCTGGCACGCACAGCCTTTGGAAGTAATGAGCCACTGTGCAAATTAAGCAGGCCATTGTTGCTTCTGAAAAAAACCCTTATGTATACAAACATGCAATTTCAGTGTCCCAGTGTCTAAGACACTCTGACACTTACAAAAGAGTATGTTCTTCAGTCATTCTCTGGGCTTTAGGAAAGCAAATTGCAATAAAAGTTTCTCTATAAAATGACTAATAGACTGGCATTGCATAGGCACAAATGGCTAGGATGTAGTAATTGTTACACAGTACTGTCATTACTGACCTGTAAAATGTAGGTCACACGGATAGTCCTAGCACTCTCAATGTATTGATGCTACCTTTCCTTTACTCATCTTCTATAGTTAAGACTATACTCTAAACACCTGAAGATCTCATATTAAAAGTGTGGAGTTTATAACTTAAGTTCTTAAAAATATTTTCTTTCTCAGAACAATTTTCCTGAGCAACTTATTTATTTTTCCTGAACAATATCTTTTATATTAATTTGTACAGTTTCTGGATTTATAGAAATGCTTATTTGGTTCTATACAGAACAAGTTATAGCCTTGAATTTGGATTTTCAAAAAGAAAACTCTTTGATGTAGCTTCCTGTGCTCTCCTACTTTATTCCACCAGAAATGAAATATTCACAAAAGTTGAAAAACACCTTTATTCTTGACTTTTCACTTAAATTTGCTATTCTCTTCCTGTATTTAAGGATTAGAATACAAGGGAATATATTGCGTTATAAAACTGTGATGTTTCAAAATACAGTTCTAATGCTTTACTGTGTATTTACATCGTATTATTATTTTTATAAGTTTCCTTTTTTTTTTTTCCAACTGCTGCAATTGTCAAAAATTACTTGTCCACATATTGTAAAATATTAATTAGGGAAGGAGAGCATTTAAACTGCATTTTCTCTCATGAAAGGGAACTAATAGAATGGTATTTAAAATCCTGATAATAAACAGGTTTTTCCATATAAATTAGTGACAAATATACACATGTGAAGCAAATATTTTAAAAGCATGCATGATAATACTATGAGGTTACTACTTCACAATGAAAATACAGAGTAATATATTCTTCTCTTGTGAAGAAGAAATGCACAAAATTTTGACAACATTTCCAGCATATTTCATCTTACATGTTAACTCTTCCTTACCTGTATATGCCTTAAAAATTCTGAGTGAGTTATAGATTTATTTAGTCCAAAATATGAAAAGCATTATAGCTTTCCAACATCTCTGGAATGAACTCTGACTCTGTTGGGTTTATCCTTCTTAATAACTGTCTGATTTTATCTCCTGACACTTCAGGTAGAATCATGGGCCTAATAACATGGTTCACAAAACTCTCCATGGATTACAATGAATTCAAATATATTAATTGACAATCTGTTCATCTACCCTACAGAAAAAAAAAAGATTACTATTCTGTGTCATTCCAGTGATTATCTGGATCTCAACCTGTCAGTAATCAACATCTCATCTTCAACAGGAATCACATCCCAGGCAATGCAGCCACAGGAAGGCTACTGGACTGCTGTGAAATTATGCAGCTGCTTAGTGGTGGCTTCCCATATACACAGTCTTAGCCAAAGCAACTCTGAAGTGAAAGTGAAGGTGAGACACCGTGTTAGAGGTCATGAAAGAATGACTTGTGACGAGAGGATAAAAACTGGACTCACTGGCATTATCCTTGCCAAAAGGACAGAAGAAAGGGCTGTGAATTCACCATGCTGTTTCTTGGCAGAGACAATGCTTGGTGCTGGAGCCTTTTGTCCTTTTTTTCTCACGAGGTGAGAAAGGGAATTGATCCTGTTATAGCACTGCTAATTGCAATCCAAGGTGTGACTTTTCATGCCTAACAGTTGTGTTTACAAGAAAATAACTTAATACATTTCTGGCTATATAAGACTGTCGTAATGATATGAGCCTGCATCAGGCAGGGTAATTTTATGAACTGTTTTACATGGACATCTTGTTTTGTGGGTTTTTTTACCTTAAAATAACAGCACAGGGACAAATAAAACAAAGGGACACTTCCTCCGTCCTCCCATGGCAGATGAAGGACACCTGGTAATCTGTCCAGAGATGAAATACTGTTTTACACGCACCATTTCCCTCCTTCTGTTTAGACAGAGAGAACGGTGTTGCATTTTCCTTAGCATGGCTGGGGGGAGGTAAAAGATATCTGTGATATAAGGACATTATGTGCCGGTCATTCAGAGACTATAAAAGGCAATGTTCATATGAGTGTATTTTGAAAGTTACAGGTTATGGAGGTCACAGAAATTGTGTGGCCATCTAGCTAAATAGTGAAAACAGACAGATTGCAGCAGGAGAATTGCATTTTAAAAAATGGTCTCATTTTACATTTTTGCCCTGTAAGACTGACAGCTCTGCAATGATCACTGAAAGAGAGTGCCTCTTCCAAACACATCTAGGTCAAATATCGTACCTATGTACTATGCCCCTGGACTAGGCACTGGTGAGGCCACACCTGATTACTGTGTGCAGTTCTGGGCCCCTCAGGTCAGGAAGGAGATTGAGAGGCTGGAGCAGGTCCAGAGAAGAGCAACGAGGCTGGTGAAGGGACTCGAGCACAAGTGCTATGAGGAGAGGCTGAGGGAGCTGGAGTTGTTTAGCCTGGAGAAGAGGAGGCTCAGGGGAGACCTTATCACCCTCTACAACTCCCTGAAAGGAGGTTGGAGTCAGGTGGGGGTTGGTCTCTTCTCCCATACAACCAGCAGTAGGACAAGAAGGCACAGACTCAAGCTCTGCCAGGAGAGGTTTAGGTTGGTTATTAGGAAGAGATTTTTTACAGAGAGACTAATCAGGCATTGGAATGGGCTGCCCGGGGAGGTGGTGGATTAACCATCCCTGGAGGTTTTCAAGCTGAGACTGGATGTGGCACTTAGTGCCATGGTCTAATGACCACAGTAGGGTTGGCCTTGATGATTTTTGAGGTCTCTTCCAACCAGGCTGATTCTATGATTCTATACACACTCACAGGAAGGTTAACAATTACAGCACTCTACTGAATGGCTTGTGTGCTTCTTTAGAATACAGTGATGGAAACAGCAGCAACAGGCCTACAGATGGGGATGAGAGTGAATGAAGAGTCGTTCAAACAGACTAAGGGACACTACAGACCAGCCCAGGCTGTGAACAGGAAGATACATATGATAGGAATCCTGTGATGTGATGACTTGACAGTTAGCTAAGCAGTTATTTCCCCACGTACCATTCTGCAACCCACACTAATCCACACTGCAATCGCATCCACTCCTGATCATATTGCCCAGTCCCCTGTAAGAGGAATGAAAAATGGCATAGTATTTGAAAAGATCTACACTTGCTTTTACTAGAGATTTCTAAAATGTTTCTTTCCCCTTCTGGTCAGCACCTGAGCACCACCTATAGCAAAGATGGGACCCTAGTCATGCATTCTCCTCCTCCATACCCTGCAGGGATAAAAGGCAAAAGGAAGAAAATCTATCAAAATCCATCATTTTAGGATAGAACTGTTGCAGGGTTTTTTAATTTTCCAGTAATCAGACACTGCTATAGTGTATTTTAAAGCAATTTGTCTCTAGTTTCTTATTTGATAATTGTGTCTTTGTTTCACTAGACAAAACATCTTAGGATACTGGCTTCCATACATTTACTTCTTGAGATAACACTTTCAAGGTCATCTCTTTCCCACCCATATTTCTTAAGGCAAAGTGTATACAGCACTCATGACACAATTACTGTGATGAACTTTTCAGACTTTTGGCAGAAAACTCAGGGACAGGAATATAGAGCTTAGAATGATAGTTTTATGCTCTACAGAAAAGGTGTCTGAAAATCACCTTATAATCTTCCATTTAAGAACAAAAAAAAGTGCCTGTTTCAGGTGGTTATTGGTGAAAATCACAGAATCATTTAGGTTGGAAAAGTCTTCTGAGATTGAGTCCAGCCTTTGACTGTTCACTCTGACAACTAGACCATGGCACAGTCACATCCAGTCATTTATTGAACACCTCCAAAGGATGGTGACTCCACCACCTCCTTAGGCAGTCCATTCCAATGTTTAACAGTCCTTTCCGTGAAGACATTTTCCTGATGTCCAGCCTGAATCTCCCCTGGTGCAGCTTGAGGCTATTTCCTCTTGCCCTGTCTCTATTTGCCTGGGAGAAGAGCCTGACCCCCCCCTGGT